>NW_021604577.1:2744743-2780574 GCF_004785775.1 Grammomys surdaster
CTCTCTCTCTCTTCCCCTATCTCTCTTCTCCTGAAATTATCTTCATTAAGAAGACTCACTAGCTAGGTTGATAAGGATGGCTGTAATCACACACTGAATATTAAGCTAGGGTCCTTGCATGTCTTTTATGAGACAATTTCAGAGAATTCAAAACAGGAACATTCCAAGTAGGAGGGAGGAGAATCCACAGAAAACCACTGAGGCTGAGGATTGCAACATAATGCTTTTTCCATTAAACATTTTTTGGTCAGAACAACACATTAGAATGAAGAAAAAAGAAATAAATTCCAGGTTTTCTTCCTAGAAAATTAGTAATCTGTTACTGATTCTAATTAATTAATTAATTAATTAGTCATATTTCAAATGCTGCCCCTTCCTGGTTTCCTGACATAATTCCTTTTCCCATTCCCTGTCTCCTTTGCTTCTGAAAGAGCAGACCCCCTCACACTCATGGTGCTCTTACCCTGGTACATCAAGTATCTGTAGGATTAGGCACATCCTTTCCTACTAAGGCCAGAGATGACAGCCCTCTGCTACATATGTACAGGGGCCTTGGACAAGCATATGCATTCTTCATGGTTGGCGGCTCAGTCTCTGGGAGCTTCCAACAGGTTAGTGGACACTGTTGGTCTTCCTGTGGGGTTGCCATGAAGGCCTTCAATCCTTCCTCTAACTCTTCTATAGGGGTCCTTGACCTCTGTTCAATGTATCTCTGTAAGTATCTACATCAGCATCTGGGTAGAGCCTCTCAGAGGCTTTCTTTGCTAGACTTCTGTCTTCAAGCACCACATAGTATCACCAATAGTGTGAGAGACTGGTGCTTTCCTATGGGATGAGTCTCAAAATGTGCTGGTCACTGGTTGGCCATTCCTTCTATCTCTGTTCCATGTTTGTCCTGCATTTCTTTTAGACAGGACCAATTTTGGGTCTAAGTTTTGCAGGTGGGTTGGTGTACCCCTCCCTCCACTGGCAGTCCAATAAGACAAAACGGCAGCCTACAGATTGGGAAAAGTTCTTCACCAATCCTTCATCCAACAGAGGGCTAATAGAACTTCAAAAGTTAGGCTCCAGAAGACCAAAGAAGCCAATCAAAAAATGGAGTGCAGAACTAAACAGAATTCTCAACAGAGGAATCTTAAATGGCCAAGAAGTACTTAAAGAAAGATTCAGTCCTTCCCCTAACTCTTCCATAGGGGTCCCCAAAGTCAGTCCAATGGTTAGCTGTAAGTATATGCATCTTTCTCAGTCAGCTGCTGGTAGAGCCCCTTAGAGGACAGCCAGGCTAGACTCCTGTCTGCAAGCACAACATGGGATCACTAATGGTGTGATGGTTTGGTGCCTGCACATAGGATGGATCCCAAATTGGGTCAGTCTCTGGATGGCCGTTTCTTCAGTCTCTGCTCCATTGTTGTCTCTGCATTTCCTTTAGACAGGAACAATTCTGGGTCAAGAACTTTGAAGATGGGTTGGTGCCCCTATGTCTCAAATGGGAGCCCTGTCTGTCTACTGGAGGTAGTCTCTTTCAGCTTCATCTCCTCATTGGATACTCGGAGCCTCTCATATTCCTGGTGTCTGTGACTTTCTAGAGGTCACCCCCCCGTATTGCATACCCCACACTGCTGCATTTTTCTATGCATTATTCTGTCCCTCTGGGCTTCTCTCCTGTTCCTTTCCATACCTGATCTTGTCCCCCCTTATCCCCCTCCTTCTCCAACACAGGTCCCTCCTTCCCACTGCCTCTGGTGATTATTTTGTTCCCCTCTTCTAAGTGGGATTGATGTATCCACACCTGTGCCTTCTTTTTTTGGTAAACTTCTTATTCTGAATTTTTTGGGTGTTATCCACTTATCAGTGAGTACATACCATGTACATCCTTTAGGGTCTGTATTACCTCACTCAGGATGATATTTTCCACTTCCATCCATTTACCTACAAAATTCTTGATTCCTCATTTTGAATAGCTGAGTAGTATTTCATTGTGTAAATGAACTACAATTTCTGTATCCATTCTTTGGTTGAGTGGTATGGAAGAACAACAGTATCAACTAACCTGGGCCCCGCAGATCACCCAGAGGCTAAGCCACCGAACAAAGAGCATACATGAGCTAGTCTGTGGCACCTGCTACATATGTAACAAAGGACTGTCTTGTCTGGCCTCAGTGGGAAATAATGTACTTAATCTTGTAGAAACTTAATGCCCTAGGGAAAGAGGATGCTAGTGGAGTGAGGTGAGAGTGGTTGAGTCAGTAAGGAAGCAACCTCTAAGAATCAAAAGGGAGGGGAGACGGGGGTGAAGAACTCATAGAGTGGGGCCCAGGAAGGGAGGAGGCCAACATTTGGAATGTAAAAAAATAAAATCATTAATAAAATCATTTAATGACTCTCTGTTATGCTTGCAGACAGTAGTCTAGCATTGTTGTCCTCTGAAATGCTCTACCCAGCAACTGACTCAGACAAATGTTGAACATTTCTTTTTAAATTTTCAGGCATAAATTTATTTCTATCAGTTAATAAAAAACAAGTGTTACCCTCAGAACTCATGAGCAAAGTTCTTCTGTTTCCCAAGAAGGCATTTTCCTATACTTTTAATTTTCATTAGTGGCTTAACTGGGAAAACAGCAAGACTTTCAGAAAATTCTTCAGAGTTCTTGTGCTTTCTAGTGATTATTTTTTCTTTTATGTATTTTCAAAATGTACATAAATTACATGAATTGGACTTTTTAAGATTATATCAATGTAGGACTATTTTCTAGTACTTAAGAAATATAACATAAAGTAATACCTACTGTAGTCACAGTATACACAATGACCATTTCTTTCAGTGAAAGATTGAATACGTTAAATAATTTAACTGCTCAGATTAAAAACTATTGAAATTATTTTTGGATACTTAGAGTGAATTAGCATAAAAGCATGTGTGTAACAAGCAAGGATTTGACATAAAATCGAAGCAACATACACATACACACATATACACACACAACTTATAATTTCTAAAAGTAAGGTCACAAAGGTCTTCTACAAACTCATGAAAATATTGTCTTAATTTGATGTGTTACTATATATAAAATCTTCCACACTGGAAACTTATAAAAACCAAATGTTACGGCTAGGTCTGGGTTTCAGTGGGTAGAGCTCATGACTAGCATTTTTGAAGCCACAAGTTTTGTCAGAAGTACTACATAAAACCTGCTGCACTTGTGATATTAACCTAGGAGTATTATAAGTTCAAGATCATCTTCAGCTGCCTAATGAGTTCCAAGCTATAGACTATATGAGACTGTCTCTAAAGAAAAAGTAATCAAGTATTAATTTTTTATCAGTCTGGAGTAGTTCAAAATCAGTATGCCCTTTATTGATAGATGGAATATCTATTGATAAAAATTCTCACATCTTAAAGGACAGAAATGACAAACAGAGATGGATGTGTCTTAGTCAGGTTGAAAGCAAGGGGCTTTGTAATTCATCTATAAGGTTTTTTCTCTCCCAGAGTTACATACTTTGAGGGGATCTTTCTCTTTACATCACCACTAAGAGTGTTAAGTTTATCACAGAAACATTTTGGAGGGAGGACACTTTTGTATTATATTTAAAATTTAGATGACAAGGTAAATTATATGTAATTTTATATCATACATAATCACTTAGCTGTATACATGGAAAACAAGGCCAATGCAGGTGGATATCAAAAGAGTGAGAGATGAAGTCACTAATTTACCACACTGGCTTTCTGTAAGGCAGTCTCTGAGCTGCTTATGGAAATCTCTTGTGAGCAGAAAGCAGCTGAAATTTGAGAGGCTAAAACAAACAAAAAAAAAAACAAAGCAAAACAAAACAAAAACCACTTGGGGGCATTTGCTTTGTTTAGGAGAGAACTTGCTTCCCTAAAGATGATGACTGAGGAATAAAATATTTGCTTCTAAATATCAACATTTTTAAAACTGGAAATAGAACAATAAAGTCCATCCAAGAAAGCCAGGATTCAGTAGAAGCTGGTGACAGTAGAAAGATCATGCTAGGAAGGGCCCAAGAAGAGAAAGAGGTTAAATTGTACAGAAGAAATAAAAACAAACAAAAAAGTGAACCTAATGGCATAACTTTTAAGCTTGCATGAATGCACTAATATACACACAAATAAGACAACAACAGTTACAACAAAACCCCAACCAAACAATAAGAGCAACAATAATAGCAAAATAAAGAACCAAAAACAAGCAAACAAAAAACCTAGAGACTGGTCAGGTAGGGTGGTGAATTTTGTGGAAAGAGCATTTTCATCCTCTGAAATGAGCCAAGAGGAAAGACTAGAAACTATAAATCAAGACAGTCTTGAGGGACCATGCCCGCCGCATTCCCAGTTAGCAGCACGGGAGGGAAAAATTTAAGTCACCCTTGAGTGCTTCTGTAATTGGATTTAGAATATTTGCAGTGATAAATCGTCTAGTAAAAATATTGATTGGAAGAATAGTGAAAGTAGAAAGGCCCAGGGATGTACAAGAGGACCAAAAACCTACAGTTTAAATCCCAGCTCCTCTATTAATAGAAATGAGCCCTGGGCAAAGTATCTCAGCTTCATTGAGATAATTTTGTTGAGATATTTATTGAGATAAGCTTCCCTTTTCTTATCTATGAAGTGACATTTTAACTGTTTCATTTTGGTTGGAGTAAAATTATGAAGCCTAATAAATTATAACTAGAAAGGTCCATTCTAGGTGACTGGAACCTTCCTGTTCCTTGAGCCCCGTGCAATACTCTGGCATAATGTTAGTCAATGCATATTTTTATCAATTTCTTTCTAAAATCAAGAAATTTTAAAATGAAATGAAAAATTGGCTGAATCTCATATCAGTAATATTGTTAGACTATTCAAATTTGGAAAACAGGATTTAGAAGAGGTTTTGTGGATCCTCAAAAGAAACAATTCTTAAGCCTTTATTTCTTTTGTTATAGTTTAGCCCACAGTATACTAATCTTTCATTTCATCTTCTACTTTATATGTCCTTAAACAACAAGTGAGCATTAATATATTAATATATTGCATATGCAATGTTGTAATATTACTTTCTCTTGGAAAACTTCTAACATCATAATTCTACAGTAATTAGAAAAAGACTATTTTTGTCTGTGCTTGAAAACTAGATGTTGGGATAAATGGACCCATGTGGAGGTGAGACTATTGAAAGCTGAAGGTGTGGAGGTGACAGTAATAGCTAGTACTCCTACACCCTCATACTCAGTTCCATCCCCTCTATGCTTCCAGTTGCCATGTTATTGCATCTTAAATCTCCTACTTCCATGATAAAGAAATCATCACGCTGGAACTCATTTTTCTGTATGTTAACAAAAGTTAACAAATTCATTAATCAACAAACAAAATCAGACTATGGCCTTACAAAGTCATCTTAGCTCTTCATTTTTCTAACAGTCAAACAGTCTATGTGCATGAACAAAACATATAACACAGGTATTTTCCTACAAGAAAAAGTACAATTTTTTTCTGTATTAACCAACTGCCCCAGAGAATTCAGGAAAACAAAATAAGAAAGGAAGGAAGGAAGGGAGGGAGGGAGGAAGGAAGGAAGAAAGGAAGGAAGGAAGGAAGGAAGGAAGGAAGGAAGGAAGGAAGGAAGAAAGAGGAAGAAGAGGAGAGAAGACAGATGTGCACACACAACACACACACACACAGACGGGGGAGGGAAAGAGAGATCTCTAATGTGTTTACTGTTTTTAAGGGGATTTTGGTAATTCAATAAGTGGAGGTGAGAAACACTATGATGTGCCATGAAGTGTGTCTGATTTGTTTGTTTGTGTGTTTGTTTGCTTGCTTGCTTGCTTGCTCAATTGTTCAAAAATACCAGGTACACATTTACAGGATAAGCAGCACTGGCATTAACAGTAACATAAAGAAAAACAGGATAGAATTTGAGTGCACTAATCTGAAAGGAAAGAGGTTAGTATATGGGATCTTCATAGAATTATCAGTTCTTCGCTCATCTTTACACTTCATGATGAAGAGTATGTGCTCACTGAACAGTTCTTGCATTGACATAATTAAAGATTGAAATGTAGCCAGCAATATTGGGTACACAATTCTACATACAAACTCATTCAATCGAAAAAGAGTTGATTAAGAGGGCTCAGCAATTCCTGACTCATAGAATCAAGTGAGTTAAGAGATCAGGTATCAAAATAAGAAGTAAGAGTATATTAGGAGGATGGAGGACAAATGGCCTTTTACAGTCTGAATGATCACACCTCTAAGACATTGTGTGAAAACCTACAGCATAGAACTGAAAAAAAGTATTTACAGCCAAAGACAGTCCCGACAACTTGAATTTATGTAGCAAAAGGGACTTAAACTACTAAAACATGGTTCATTTCTCTCAAACAGTTTTTCTGTCTATCTTGGGATTTGTTCACTTGCTTTCACTACTAGTTTCAGACTATTAGATCCTAGTAGAAAAGGTAAAAGGAACTCTGAACTTATACCCAAACTGTGACAGATGACCACAAGCATGTGACTTCACCTTCCATGTTTTCTTTCTGTATAACTTGTGAATATAAACGTGATTACACTCCTGGTTACTGTATTTAACCACAGATACATAAAGCACTACAGTATGCATTTTGTGAGGCCAGCTGTGGTTCTGAGTCCTTCACTTCCTCCCTCTCAGAGTGTATAGACATCACTGCATACCAGGCTGAAAGAATGAAGTGGAGTCCAGAATGGGTGCGATTCCAGAGGATCCAGAATGGGTGCCTGAGTACTAGGGGACTTCTCAGAGGATCTCTGGAACAGCTCTCTGTGAATATCTTAGTTTGTGTGAATACCTTTATTTTGGGTGGGTTTGAATGCATACACTTTATTTAGGGTAAGCTAGGGCCATATATATATATATGGTGGAAAGGTGTGTTCAGGGTAAATGAAAATCACTGGCTAGAGTTTTAAGGTTCTGTGTTTGCATG
This sequence comes from Grammomys surdaster, assembly GCF_004785775.1. Classification (NCBI taxonomy): domain Eukaryota; kingdom Metazoa; phylum Chordata; class Mammalia; order Rodentia; family Muridae; genus Grammomys; species Grammomys surdaster. The sequence continues at coordinate 2,751,710 of NW_021604577.1, forward strand.
GAGAGGCATTCCAGGAAGCACAGGTCCTTGCTGGGCAGGTTCTTATTAGGGTGCGTTGGGGAAGGAAGTTTGTAAGTCTGCCAAGGACTATTCAACTTTCTAGAGGTAGATAGTGTGGGGAGTCCAAATCCCTAAGCAAGGTCAGAGAAGGGAAAGACCTTCTGCTAAAAAGGAGTCTACCATTTTGGGAAGCTCAGATGAGCTGTCAGGTTATGGTAGACTTCGACCTTAATTAGCAGGTGTGCCCACAAAGGATCTTGTAGTCACAAAAGCAAACACTTTTCTTCATTTTTTAAATATATAAAATACTTGCATCTACCATTGTAAACTATTCCCATTATTCTTTTAAGAAGTTTTACCTGGGTGTTTGGAATCTAGCATTGAAAGCTTTCTATCTACTCAATTTGATTGTACAGTATAGAGCTCAGAGACACTCTGCTCATCTTATATTTAATGATTCTGTGAACCAAAAAAGCTACACTTTCTATATTTCCTTACACATCTACTTGTACAATCAAGTACTTCTTGGCAATTAAGATAAACTTTACTAGCCATATTTACGATTCTGTCTACTAATATAACTCTTCTTAGTAGCGTGAACATTACTTTTCTGAGTGGAATCTGTCATAGATATTGTACACCTAAGTCAAGATGTTAAAAAAATTAAAAAAAAAAAAACCTCAAAGCCAGGTTTTCTTGGAGAATCTTGAACCTATCACTTCTTGGTATTGAACGTATCATTTCACTGTTGTTAGCCATAGTTTCTTCATCTTCACTGAGAATAAATAATACTCTCTTTTTGTCGTGGGGCTTGGTGCTATTTGTATCTTCCTCCTAGATTTTCATCTACAACTAGCTCTGGATTGTTATCTGCCTGGGGATCCTACTCATCTGAACTGGTCCATTGAGCTCTCTTGTCTGTGGCTTCTCACTGGAACTAAGCTAGAAAAGATGGACTGTGAGGCAAGAATTTTTATTACCTTCTCTAATTCCTAGGCTACAATAGTTTGCATCTGCGTACAACACTTTTCAGCTTCTGCTTGGCTCTACTTATGATAAATACATGGTGTAGTTCCAAGTAATGCTCCTTGAATATTTACTTCATCTGCGTTAGGCACTTTACACAAAGTCCTTCCACTCAGGTAGCCCTGCATCATCACATTGTAGACCAAATGTACTTTCTGTTCACTGCTTTTAAAACTCCATTATCATGCTGTTGGCACCCAGGAAGTAATACAAGAGATTAAGCAAGAACATTATCTATCATTAATGATTTAGGATATTTGGTGTTCTACTGTGACTTAGTAATGGCTGGCATTTATTACAACTACCAAATATAAACTAGTCTTATACCACAAACCTATGAAATGGCTTCAATTGTTCTGTTTTTAACCAAAGAGGAAACTGAAAAATAGAGTATCTAAGTAAGTTGCCAAAGATCTCGCCTCTTGTAAATGGCATCTGTGGAATTCAACCTGTCAGTCAAGCTCTGTGGTATTTGCTATTAAGTCTTCCTATATTGTTTCATCTATGTCTTCTACTAAGCCCGTTATTCTGTGCTCTATTTTTACACACGTCTTCGCTTCAGAGTTGCCCTATATACGTCTTTATTCTCCCCTGCCTTTCATTTTACATTTCTCTTCTCATTTTCACAGCTGTATGTTGACTACTACTTAGATTTGTTGATAAATTACGGTTACCTTGCCTTTTGAAGGTTCAGTGGAGGAGAGTGATGGTGCACATGTATATTCTAAAAGTTAAGAACTGAAGTGTTTGTGTTTATGTCACAAAAAGAAAAAGAATCCATGTATCCTTACATGATTTAAATATGGAGGAAAGGGCCAGGTAGAGGATAAGGAAGAAAAACAAGAGGAAAGTGGACTTTTATGTATAAATTATTTCTTACCATTTCAAAATGCTAGAGCAAATGATGTAATCTTAAACATGATTCCAATTTTCTAAACATTTTTGAGATATGGAATATCATTTAATTTTAGTTTACTTGTTTGATTAAGATATGGTTATGAAATTATACTATATCACTAATAAATATTCAATATTCTATTTATTTAAACATTATTAAATTACAAAAGTTTACTTCTTCTAACATAGAGTGATATCTTATTCTTTTTCTGACAGTGTTGTTTTTCAAGCTTATGTCAAGAGGAAACAAATTAATACTTTAGCTATGAAGCACTGCTTGACCTTGTCATAAAACACTGACAAATAATTTTACTACTTTTAATTCAATATATGTGTGTGCATTGGTATAAACTTGAATAGAAAGTAATGTATATTAAAGGTTAGCCTCTGTTTTATATACTTTGCTAATTCTTATAGGTTTATGCTCATCAGAAAAATTTTTGTATATTTTAGTGTTTCAGTAAAGAAAGAGAAGAAATAGCAGAGGAAAGGGGAGGTGGAGGGAACGACCATTAGGACATCAGGCAGTAGGTGAATTTTATGAATATAATATAATTCATCAAAGGTATTTCACAAAACAAGTCATATCATTACTTACATTTAATACTTTAAGTTTTGAGTGAATTGAATTTAATTAATTTTTATGTTCTATTATAAAAATCCTGAATAAGCCTATTTTTTCAATGATTTAAAAAATATTTGGTAAAGATTTTTTTCTAACTTATAGGCTTAATATGATAATTTCACTCTATAAAAAGGATCTAAGGAGGAAAAAGAAATAATATCTTTAAAGTTTTAAAATCAGTTGCAGAAATAAGTTCAAATGGCCAGATTTTATAATAGAATAATACTTGCCATTTGTAGAATACATTGCAGATCATTAGAATGTGTACTTTCTTTTTAAAGAGAGGTAATCCAAGGAACATTAAAAAGTGAATGAATACATTAAATAAATGGTAAAAAGAGCTTACCAACTCACATTCATACAAATTTATAAAGGAGGAGAGAACTGATGACTCCAGGACTGTATCACTATGAGATAGTGGGAATGAAATAAAAAAGCCGTCCATTACAACAGCTTCGCAAGTCATACTCATCAAAATTGGGATCTTTAAAAAGATGGTGGCCTCTAGAGCAATACCCAAAGTATTGTGAGGGAAAGACACGTTCTAATACCTGTAGTGCTTACAGATACTTCGTTATATGAAGCATATCTAGACATTAGAGGTAGCTAAAAGTAGACTAAAGAAGATAACAAAGGCATGCAAGAAGGCTAACTGTTACAGCTTCTGAGTTTTGTGACTGGTGGTTATCCTCTTTGGTGGTTCTCTAATTGCATTCAAAAGCAAGTGTTTTTTTTTTTTTTTAAATAAAGATAATAACAAGGTTGAGCCTATCACCTGTGGGTGAACCTTTTGAAGAGAATCAGAAATGTGGCTTAAGATAGAGCAACTTGGAAAAGTCTCACTTTCTCAAAGTACTTTCAATACAGGGCTGGGAGGAGGGAGTGGGTGGGTGGTTGGGGGAGCACCCTCATAGAAGCAGGGGAGGGGGGATGGGATAGGGGATTTGAAGAGGGGAAACCAAGAATGGGGATAACATTTGAAAGGAAAATAAATAAAATATCCAATTAAATAATGAAAAAGAAAAAATATTAACAGAAGAGAAGCTGGGAGGCATATGGGAAGAAAGAGAGGAAGAGAGGGAGGGGGAGAGAAAGAGAGAGACAGAGACACAGAGAGACACACAGAGAGAGACAGAGAAGCTAGTGCAGGAGCAGAGAAAGGATTGGTGCTGGGGAAATCCTTTCCTCTCATCCCCTGATTGGAGCCATGGCAAATAAGCGTCTTACAAAGTCACTTTGCTGCTCTAGAGGCAAAGATCCTTCTGTATGACTCACTCTTAGAATCCAGAACAAGTGACACAGGACCGTACACTGAGAGGTAACCTACACAATACCTCTACCTACAAGCAGCAAATTGTAGGCACAGTACTCCATGAGGCAAAAATATGGTATAAATAATATACTGTAGTGAAACACTTAAAGAGATTGCTGGTATCTACTCACATATGAAACACTGAACAGAGGTCAGCTCTGTATTTATCAATGAAGAGATCACATGCATACTCTCCACTACTGTCCAATTTTCTTTTAATTTTATGGCTCAATTATTTAACATGAAATGTCAATGTAATGAACCATATTTATCATGCTTTGTTTCCTTTCTCCATCCATATATTTTTAAGGTTTTTAGCAAAATTACTAGTTGGCATAGGATTAAGGGTGCCTCTATAGAATCCTCACTTATGATGGGATGTTAGGGATTGTCTGACTGCATTTCTGTGCCCCACCGTGTTCTCATTCTACCCTAAGCCAAAGCTTCCAGGTTCCCTCTCTTCACCTTTGTTGTCTCTCTTTTATGAATACTTTCCCCTCTTTCTGTTGTCTTACTTATTCTAATACTAATCAATATATTTATTCCGATTATTTCCCATAATACCTATTGTCTTAGTACATACATACCAAGTCGTGCTTTCTGATCACCTAACATTATTCCACTTGAGAAACTGCTTGATTTTATTTTTGTATTTGTGGGTGGAGTGAACATATATATGTGTGTGTACATGTATGCATACTCACACATGGAAGCCAGAGGGTTTCATTCCTTAGGAGACATCCTGCTCAATTTTCGTTTTGTTTGTTTGTTTTGTTTTGTTCTTGATTGTTTTTCCTCTGTGTCTCTGTCTCTGTCTCTGTCTCTGTCTCTCCCTCTCCCTCTCTCTCTCCCTCTCCCTCTCCCTCTCCCTCTCCCTCTCCCTCTCCCTCTTCCTCTCTCTCTCTCCCTATCCTTGCCCCTGCCCTCCCCTCTCCTGTATCTCTTCTCATTTTCTTTCTCCTCCCTTCCTTCTCTCTTTCCCTTTCTCCTTAACTCTCTTCCTCCCTTACACACACACACACACACACACACACACACACACACACACACAGAGAGAGAGAGAGAGAGAGAGAGAGAGAAATCAGCACTGAGCTACCTCCTAAAAGTGAAAATAGAATGACAATATTAGTTATACCATCCTGAGCACATAGAAAAGGAGACCAAGTCAGTATGTAATAGAGATATGTGCCTACGTTTGTACATTATAGATAGCACTGTTCATAAAAGTCAGAATATGGAATCAGCCTAGATGCCGACAAACAGATGAATAGATAAAGAAATTGTTACATACATGTATAATGGAATATTGTTCAATCACAGGAAATAAAATCGTGCCATCTGCAGCAAAATAGATGTAATTAGGGTTCTTTACTCTAAGAAAAATAAGACAGTCTCACTAAGATAAGTATTTTGTACTTTTTCTCAGAAGTCAAATCTTGGTTAAATACACACACACACAGAGCAACAAGTCTTCATTGTAAATTAATATATATTAATTGTATTAACAAAAAGGGAAAAATAAAATATAGTTACTGACTTATCATACTGATTCAGAATTTATTAACATCACTTTGCTAGAAAATGTTGCCTAATATGCAAATCAACTAGGAGGAATTAGTTACATGTCCCTCCACATTTTTATATATCAATATTTGGGAAATAGTTGTTGATTGAGTGATTGAATTGACTGATAGACGATAATGTGTACCCTCAGTCTGGCTTTGAACTTGCTACATCACAGAAAATAATCTTGAACTTCTTATTTGCCTGCTACTGTCTATCAAATGTTAGGATGACAGGCATGTACAGTGACCCCTGTTTTATGCTGTGCTAGTAATTAAGTCTACAACTACTTGCAAGCCAGGCAAGCACTTTACCCTATGTCTTCAGCCTATACTTGAGATTTTCTTTTTAATTTATTCTTCTTTCTTCCTGACCACAATTTCTTCTCCCTCCTCTCCATCCAGTCCCTCCCTCCTACCTCCTCTCTCCTCTAGATTCACTCCTTCCCCATTTCCCTTTAGAAAACAGTAACCCTTCCATGGATATCAACCAAACATAGCATATCTAGTTACAATAAGACAAGCCACAGGCTCTTGTATCAAGGCTGGTTGAGGCAACCCAGTATGAGGAAAAGAGTCCCAAGAACCAAGAAAAGAGTCAGAGATATCACAACTCTCACTGTTAGGAGTCCACAGAAGCATTACGCTAACTACCATAACATATTTATAGAGTGCTTAACACAGACCCATGCAGGCTCTGTGATTGTAATGTCAGTCTCAGTGATATCAGTATGAGCTCTCCCTAGCTGCTTCTGTGGGCCATGTTCTCTTGGTGTCTCTAATTTCTCCAACTTCTACTATCCTTCTTCTGCTTCTTCCCTGGGATTTTTTGAGTTCCTGCCTAATGGCTGACTGTGGGTCTTTGCATCATCACCTATCAGTTGCTGGATAAAGCCTCTCTGATGACGATTACACTAGGCTCAGTCAGAATATTTCACATATAAATTACATTTTTTTTTGTTGACATAGACATGTCTTAACATATTTCTTTTTAGTTCTTATGTTTTCAGATAATTGGAGATTCTTTCTGTAAAGTTGCTATTTGCAAAATCAACTTTCTGTTCCAGTTTTAGCTAAAACTGGAACTGATCATGAGAATTTGTTGAAATTTACATCTTTGCCCAAAAGATAATATTGTCACATTATAATTAAGAATATTTATACCGATATATATAATATGTTTTGCTCATGGTCATTCTCCAGTTCTTTTTCTAACTCCTTCCTAGGTCTGCTTCCCACTTCTCAAACTCTCTGAGACTTCATGGGGTATTTTTTTTTCGATGTAACAACTCCCTGTGTTCAATTTGTGCTACTTAATAGACTTTTCCTTTCCCTCAGTGAGGCAGATATAGGCCAGATTAGACCAGATTTAAAATAAATAAAGACAGGTTTTAGAAGGCAGCTCTCTGATGGGTTTACTGATCTCACAGGACGATACAAATGAAGTCACACTTTCGGACTAAAGCAAGAAGCTTATATAGAGCTTAGGCAAGTAGTGATAACATGTCAGCTATGAGACTATAGGTGGTCAAAATTGAGCCCCTGGGCAGCCACTCTTGGGTGGGTTGACAGAAACATTGAGAGGAACAGTGATGCTATGTGAGTTCAGAATCGTCTCTGCACAGGCAAGGGAGTTTTCTCTGTGTAGGTGGTGTAGGGGACAGAGGGAAGATGGGGTTTCCCAGGGGCATGTAGGGATTCCAGTCTAATACTGCCTATAATCACAAATGTGAGTGTTTCAAATAAAGCATAATTGTCCTACCAGAATCCAGATCCTTAAAGAAAGCTGCCTTTCCTTCCACAGAAGTTAAATTAAAGGCTTACAAGTTGCTCTACCCTTAGTATTTGAATATTGATTGGAATGATTTTGTGCAAGTCATGGGCAGGCAATCCCCACAGGTGTGGTGGACTCATGAGTACATTGGTCTTTTTCTTAGCATATAAGGTATATCTGTCTGAAAAAGTTAGATATCTTCATGACAAATGTAGTTCTTCCACAATATTTTCACTTCAACACGTCTTTAAGGTTTTGAGAGAAGTGGGAGGAATTACTGACTTGCTTAACAAGGACCACTCACACACCAAGATTAGAGATCTTCCTAATCCTTTCATATAACTTTTCAGTATAGGAATCCCTTTCATCTTTTGATCTCTCTAATTTAATTAGGGTCTATGGAAACATACACACATGACAAACATACATACTCACACCTCTGGGGTGAACTCTAATTGACCCTTAAAACACAAATTACATTCTCAATTATAACATGACAAAAATTTCAAATCAATAAAATATCATATTACATTGATTATATTATAAATTAAAACATAAATAATCAAATCATATGCAAGTAACATTTCTCCTTCACAGTTATCTAAAGAGTAGATAGCAGTGATGTATAAACACGAAGGTTTATGTCTATCCCTTCATTTTGCAGAGGCCTAGCTTATCCCTAGAATTATCAAAAACTACTTTATACAGTTGACTTAAAATGTCCTTAGAAGGTTTCAGAACTGAGAAGGCCTCCACACAGACTTGGAAATGAACTTCATTAAAAGATGAAATCGCAGCCATTCAAATTTATTTTAACACCACTTTTAGTACTTTTTATTGATGCTTTGATGTTATTTTGGAAACTGTTCTAGGATTCAGACCATCAATGAGCATAAAAGTGATTCTGAGCTTTTCAGCGATGGAAAGATGCCCTCCAAATGAAATCCTACTTGTGCCCACTTTTAACTGTATAAAGGGACAATCACTACCTGTAAGAAAAAAGTATAAAAAAACAAAACAAAAACAAACAAACAAACAATAAAACAAAAGGAAGCAGTAACAGTTGGATTTCTTGGTAGTTCTCAATCCTTTCACCTTGTACGTCAAATAGGAGCTCTCAGAATAGCGCCGCCACTGGCAGGTGTGAGAAATTGTGTCTTCTCCAGGAACTTTATAAGGATTCACAATGTGATTCCTAAATTTCTTTGAATCATTCTTTTTAAGGAACACATACAAAAAAAAAAAACCTATCATTATCTTTTAACACCTCACTCTATCAATTTTAGATGTGCAATATTATTAAAAAGCAGTGGAAAGGTTCTGTGTATTCTTCACCCAGAATTAGGAAGGAAAGTCATTTCTGCTCAGTGTGTGAGAAGGAGAAAGCATAGGAAAGGTGGCTGGACATTTTTAAACATGAAATGCTACTCAATGTGGCAGCTATGGTGTTTTTTCCGTCCTTCCTTCCTTCCTTCCTTCCTTCCTTCCTTCCTTCCTTCCTTCCTTCTTTCCTTCCTTCCTTCCTTCTTTGTTTTTTCTTTGTTTGTTTCTTTGTTTGTTTCTTTGTTTCTTTGTTTCTTTCTCTCTCTCTCTTTCTCTCTCTCTCTCTTTGTTTTGCTTTGGTATTTATGTTGAAGATAATTTCTGTTTTCACAAACTGGGGAGATTGCTTGATGCTTAACTTTAGGTATTAGTTTGGCTATGTTGCCAGCATCCTGTTATTTTTTTAAAACCCTGATCTTGGTGTTGCTGTGAAGGTATTTTGTACAGGTGTCAGCATCTACAATCACATGACTTTAATGATACTCTCCTTGAGAGTATGGTTCTTGTCACTAAATCAGGTGAAAGTTTTTGAGAAAAAAATGAGGTTTCCTGGAGAGAAGGAAGTCTTTTCAGTTGGCATTGTCTCTCATTACGTTTCTAGCAATCTGGCCTGCTTAACGCATTTGGATTTACTATTCCTCACAAAGTCATAACCCACTGGTCACATAAGATCCATAAGCAATTTTCTGAAAACAAACCTCAAACTCAAAGTTCCTCCCCTTCCTTCCTCATACATAGTATAGCTTTTTACAGATTTGAAAGTCCAGAACTCACTCTGTAGGCCAAGCTGTCCTGGAACTCACTGTGTAATTTAACCTGCCCTCAAACCCAAACTCTAGAGACTCTCTTTCCTTGTTTCTATCAGTGCTCAAATTATAAGTGGAAGTCACCACTTTATATTTTTTATATATTATATGTTTCAAAGGTTTCATAACAAAAGACTGCCAGAAATGATATAGAAAATGCCAAAAAGGGATGAAAATAAATTCAAAATAATGTTAATGCATAAATGGTGTGCAAGGTTGGGCAAATAAGTGCAAAATTATGCAATAATTTTCAAGTTAATGCATAAATAAAACTGAAACTAATATCAAAATGATGGCTTTGGAGGATAGAGTCAAAAATGTACAAACAGTATACATATGCCAAATATATGGAAAGGAAAATTCATCATATCAAAGAAGTGATAGGGAAAATTATTTAAATAATCTTAATTAGTAAAATAGCAGGTAAATCATATAATCAATTTAGGAATTTTATATACCTGTAAAAGGAAAGTATATCTACTGATTAAAATGAATGTAATCCACTGAGATTTACTTGCTAATGAAAAAAGTACTTTAAAAAATGTAAAGGAAAATTCAACATCATAGAATACCTAGGAAGAGTTTTTAGAAGAATAGAGTCGTCATATAAAGAAACTTTGGATTTACAAGATGATAGGATATGTCAAAATAAAAATATATCCAAGAAGGAAAGAAGCACACTATACCAATATATAAAGTAGAATTTAATGATGAATTATCATAAGTATCAATCTAATAACTGTCAAATAACTTTGAAGCTTCAGTAATTAAACACGGGGGAAAAGGCTTGAACTTTTTCTATCACCATTTTTTATGACATTGTAAAAAAAACTCACTAATTTTAAAATTAAACTTAAGTATATCTATATAAACATTCGCTGCTTTCTGTTAAAAAAATAATAGCAGATAAATCCAATTAAAATCAGGTATGATTTTTTAAAAATTATAAATACCAAAAATTCAATTAAACAAAATCTTGAATGTATAATTCATAAGCTATAAAATAGTCAGCGAGGTTAAGAACTATTGGTAACATCACTAGGGAAGTCAGTTCAAGTTACAGTGAGATCCTGCTTCACATCCACTAGCTGCCTGAAATCAGAAAAGTAGATAACACAAAACATGGATCAGGACTAGTATTGCACTCTTAAAGCTCTTTGTAAACCCTGTAATATTAAAATACAGAATATAAAATATTAAATATAGAATATATAAACATTAAAAATTAATAAATATTAAGAATATAAAAATATTAAAATATAGAATATATTCTATAACTAACTAACTTTTTTAAAGCGTTTACATGAGAGGAATTAAAGAATATGTAGAAAGATGTCTTCAAAATGTTGTTCACAGTAGCTACATCCCTACTCTCCAATTAGTGAAATCTACCTAATTTCTACCTGTAGGTAAATGAATAAGCCAAATATGGTGTGTCCATTTAATGACATCAGGGTAGTATTTAATAGCTCACTGCAGACAAACTGCCTCAAGTGAAAGACTATGACAGCCTCACATGAACCAGAAACAATAATCACTTAGAGAGGCAACTAAATGTGCTAACAAGTGGACTGCCACTTCAGAATTTAAGAGCTACCCATTTCAACCCTTAGAATTCTTGTCTTTGCCAATGAATGCCCTAAATTTAAAATGTTACAAGGCCAACTTAGTTTGTAATTTGTCTGCCTACAGGATCAAAGTCTGATTTGTGTGTGTGTGTGTGTATCTGTGTGTTTGTGTCTGTGTGTGTGTGTTTTAAAAAGAGATAGATTAAATTAGAAGGCTTCATAGAACGTCTCGCCCTCAGACCAATCAATGAGAATGAAATCTAAATTCCTAAGATTGCTTCCATCTATACATTACTTTCTTTGAAAAATAAAAAAATAGACAGTCTACTATAGTGTGTTACTTTTCACTTGTCTTGTTGCTGTGAAAATATGTCCTAACAAAAGTACCTTAAGTGAGGAATGCTTTAATTTGGCTCATAGTCATCCATTATGACTGGAAAGTCAGGGTAGCAGGAGCTTGAGGAAGCTGCTTACATCACATCCACAATCAGGAGTGAGAAGGTGATGGATGCTGGGCTCAGCTCAAAACATTAACTCCTCTCATTGTAGAAGGTCAAGTAGGTAAGCTTTTCCCTGAAGGAATGGGGAAAATTTGAACTCTATCAAAATTTTAAGTTTTCTGTTTACCTTCTTAGATGAGCTAAATATATATATATATATATATCAGGAAGCCTATGTTAGCTTTCTTTTGCCATAGCAAAACATTCTAGAAAATCAATCTAAAAATTCTATTTGATTTGATGGTTTATAAGTTTCACCATGTAGTTATTGGGTAGCCAGGAAGCAGATGGTGATGAGCGTGGTACTCAGTTTGTTGCCTTCTTTCCGTTCAGCACAGAACCCCACTGTACGGAATGATGTCATCAACAGTTAAAGTGTGTCTTTAGACCTACTTTACCTAACCTAGACAGTGACACACAGGGAAATATTCATGCTTTCTTGCCAGTAATTCTTGATCCGTTAAGTTGTCAACCATATAAATAATATTTATATTAAATAAGTTCATTACTGGTGACCTAAGTCCATATATATATGGACTATATACATGGACATGGAATATATGGACTATGTATAAGCTACTATTACCTCTCTTTAGATATTCAATTCTAAAATGTATCTTTTAACAATACTTTCTACTTCCAAATACAAACACAGCAGTTTCAGAAACTCAGCCTTCATTTTTCTTGCGAAAGTCTGGCCTTCAACTCCTCCATACAATAAAGTGATAGCAAGAACATAGTATCCTATAGCATACACTGAAAGACCACGTATAGCTCTTGTTTGGGATTTCTGCTTTCTTTATTTTCTTTCTTTTACCTCCTTTCTTTTTTCTTTCTTTTATTTTTACATAATTTTTGAGAATTTCACATGATAATGTTGCATTTTAATTATCTTTTCTTCTTTCATCTTCTCCGGTATCTCCAAATTTCTATTCAAATTCGTGGCCTTTTATTATTCAAATAATATTTTCATACACACAAATTCATATGTATAAATTTATAAATACAGCATACTGTGGCTCCTATGTAGATGTGTGTAGGGCTGACTGCTTGAAATTGTATATACCCTATCAGGAATCTTCTCCCTAGGGCAGATTGGTATGCCTTCTGAAAGCAGTAGTTAATAGCCTGTAGTTTTTCATCTTGGGGTGGGGCTTTGTTAACTCTTCCCTCATCCATATTAGAATTTCAACATGTGTTTTCATATTTCAGGTCTTGGATAGGCACCAAAATAATTCAATTTATTTTAAAAACATCCCTGTTACATAGAGAAGACATTATTTTTTATCAGGTGTTCAATTAGACAGCAGCTGGTTACTCTCAAGATATAAAGTCAAGAAAGAAAACTTCCCCAAATAAGGAAAGACACACCCATGCAGATACAAGAAACACACAGGAACACCACGTAGATAGTAGGATGAGAAAAGAAACTCCCCATGGGCCAGGGGGTGGTGGCGCACACCTTTAATCCCAGCACTTGTGAGGCAGAGGCAGGCAGATTTCTGAGTTTGAGAGTTCGAGGCTAGCCTGGTGTACAGACTGAGTTCCAGGACAGCCAGGGCTACACAGAGAAACCCTGTCTCGAAAAAGCCAAAAAAAAAAAGAAAGAAAGAAAGAAAGAAAGAAAGAAAGAAAGAAAGAAAGAAAGGAAGGAAGGAAGGAAGGAAGAAAGGAAGAAAGAAAAGAAAGAAAAGAAAAAAGAAACTCCCCATGGCATAATACAGGTAAAGCATTAGCTATACTGAACAAAGAAGAGAAAAATTACATCGTGTATAAAGAATAACCCATCAGAATAATAGCAGATTTCTCAGTGAAAAATATGAAATACGGAGGATTCTGGGCACCACAAGAAGCAAAACAGATGGCTAGACCCAGGAGCTTGGAGAGAAGATCCTTGAGTATATCCTAGGCCAGCTGACACTCAGTCACTCTCTAATCATAAATATAAAACTTAATTACTAGTATTTGAACCACTGAGTTTTAGCTTTGTTTGCTACACAGCACGTTATAGTAATTTCTAACTAATATAAAACAACAGTTTAATCATTGTGGTTTTATTATAGGCTATATAATACATTGTTATAATTCATCAACTGTGCTAAAGTGCCATAATACTTCAGGCAAGGGCCAGTAGGATGATTTTAAAATTTATATAAGAAAAATAATTAGAAGAGTATTTTCAATTACTATAATAAAACGTGGAGTAAGATTCTTAATGTGTCTAACAATCTTTTTTAATCTTTTAGTTATTTATATGCTTTTTACACTCCAGATTTTATCCCCCACTCTGTCCACCCTCCAATTGTTCCACATTTCATACCTCCTCCCTATTTTCTGTCTCCACGAGGATATCCCCACTCCTCATCCCCCCATCCCACCCAACCAGACCTCTAAACACCCTGGAGACTCCAGTCGCTTGAGAGTTAAGTGCATCTTCTTTGACTAAACTCAGACCCGGCAGTTCCCTGCTGTATATGTGTTGGAGGCCTCATATCAGCTGTTGTATGCTGCCTGGTTGGTGGTCCAGTGTCTGAGAGATCTCGGGGGTCCAGATTAATTGAGACTGCCGGTCCTCCTACAGGGTTGCCCTCCTCCTCAGCTTCTTCCAGCTTTTCCCTAATTCAACCACAGGGGTCAGCAGCTTAGAAAATATCATGAACTATAACAGCATAATTTTGAGGGTCTAGGTTTTATGGGTCACTGAATAGAAGCACTAGCTGTTCTTCCAGAGAGCCCAGATTCAATCACAACATACGCATGGAAGCTCATAACTGTATGTCATTTCAGTCCCAAAGTATCCTATACTCCCTTCTGTCCTTCATGGACACAAGAAACATATATGATGCACAAATATTTAAGCAGGCAAAACACCATACACATAAAACCTTCTCTTTGTATTTAAAAAGAGCAAAATATCAGCAAAGGAAAGGCAGTACAAAACAAGTTCTGCCGGAGTAGTGTGATAGTGCTGTACATTCTGAGCACCATCGGATCTTATGCCTTTGAAATGTGACCAGAGCCCTGTCATGCTCTAATACTCCGTAGGGCAGTAGAATGATTGGAGAAAATATTAAGTCAGACAGTTCTGGAGAGTCTCTATTTAGCAACAGCTGTATGACTTGCACAAACCTAATATTGTAGAACAGGATTGATAGTGAAACGGCACATAATCTTTTGGTCATGGAGCACTGTTACATAAGTGCATCTGTGTTGTTCATTTCAAGACTGCCAGCAATAGTTTATTAGATTAAAATAAAGGGGTTGAAGTCAAAACTACACCGTGTGTAACTGGAATGATCTCTTATAGTCCGTTCGGATGTGCTAGCGTGGAGTGTACAACCATCTATTAAAGTGCGTTTGTACTTCTTGATGAAACAGTGTGGGAGGGTTGCAGAACTGCATACCTAGGTGATGTTCTCAACTCAGTGTCTTGTGAAAAATGAGCTAGGTCAACTGACAGAAAAGCAATTTTACAATCTTCCTAAAGTGTGTGGGTGTGTGCACATATGCGCATGCGCGTGCGTGTGCATGTGCATGCGTGTGTGTGTGTGTGTGTGTGTGTGTGTGTGTTGGCGCGCGCGAGTGTGCCTGTGTTGACATACAATCTTTGAGATGGGTAGGAAAAAATGTTGCCTTGTTTATTGACCCATTTTCTTATGCATTTCATCAGTATGTGAAGTGTTTTCTTTCTTCATATTTTATTGTTCATAATTAGAAGTTACCGTCTCTAATATTTGCAGGGAAAAAAATAGATGAACAGAAATGAAGAGAAGAAAAAGAATGACAAGAATCTCATAAGAAGAAAGATCCTTGTACTTTTATCCTCTTCTGATGTGTTTTCTTGTTTTATCTCACTATATTATATTTGTTTTATTATTAACTCTTAGAAGCCTTTTAATTTTCTAATGAAAGAGAGAAAGGGGATGAACCCACATTTATAGAAAACAGAAGTTAAAATTCTTTAGGATAAACAAAAATCACGTTATCTATCAAGACTAAATATAAGACGCGGATTGTGAAAGAAAGAAATATAATCTATTGAAAAATAGTCAGATAGAATCAGAAATTAAATGCAGTGGCTGGATTCTTGGTCCTCTGTGAATAAGCTTGAACATAGGAAATAGCGCAGTATTGTAAATGAATAGAAATTTTTAAAAAGAGATATTCAGGATCCCAAGAAAACCAGCCTTTATCCAATTAGTATTTGTTTATTTTTGGTAGGGTCTTATTTAGGATTTCATTTGCTACAACAAAATACCATGACCAAATGCAAGTTGGGAAGTACAAGGTTGATTTGGCTTACACTTCCACATTCTAGTACGTCACTAAAGGAAGTCAGAGCAGAAACTCAAACAGCGGAGGGACACAGAGAGACAGGAGCTGGTGGAAAGGCTATGGAGGGCTACTGCTTACATACTTGCTCCTCATGGCTTGTTCTTCATGATTTCTTATAAAACCCAGGAACACCAGCCCAGGGATGGCATGGCTTGCAATAAGCCCCTCCCCCCCCACCAATCACTGTTTAAGAAAATACCTTACAGGCTTGCCTAAGGCCTGATCTTATGGGGACATTTCTCAATTGAGCCTTCTTTCTCTCAAATAACTTCACTTTGAGTCAAGTAGACATAAAACTAACCAACACAGGTAGGAAATCTAAGAGAAATAATAAATTAAACTGTAGACCTGTACTGTGTGAAATGAAGCTACAAATATGTTATTGTCATAGAATACTTAGTATAGTCAGTACTCAGAGAATTTATATTAATGTTATGTAACTGCACATACTAAAACCGAAAGGACTATAAAATATTCTCAGTGATGTTTACACTGAATAATTAGTTTAAAAAAAAAAGAATCTGAGGATTATAGTATTTTAAGTTTAATACACAGGTAATTAAAGTCAGTGTTCTGAGGTTATTTTTCCTATTTTAAATGAGACTCTAAAATATTTAGATGTTAGATGGGCCTCCCTGAGAAAACATTATTGTGTACTGTGTAAAGATTGTATTTGTGCTGGCACAGATTTGAGTGCAGACTGGACTTTGCTATTGTTATTCATATGTCTACAATCATGTTTTGTAAACACTGTTGCCCTCACCTTCCATCAGTTTATTAAAAAGCTGATGACCTATAGCAGAGGTATAAAGTACTAGATGGCATATCTGGCAGAGAGATATGGACTCTGGGAAAATGTCAGGATCAGGAGTTGGGGGAGATCCATCATCAAGACAAGGAGGAAGTCAGACATATGAAATTAAGGAGAGGTGACTAGCCGTGTGGCAGACATAGGATATATAAATGGGTTCATTGAGTTTTGAGCTAGTTGGGAGAATAAGCCTAGCTTTAAGACCTAGGTGCTTATTCATAAATAAATAAATAAATAAATAAATAAATAAATAAATCAGCCTCCATGAAATATTTCAGGAACTAAGCAGGATATAGAAAGAGCAAATAGTTATAGGAACCCAAGTTTATTTCTTGCACTATGTTTCCATAACAGAGTCTAGTTTTAAAAACACAGACTCAGAGACCTCTAAACAATTTTATCATATCAAAATGATTAATAATGCATCATCTTCCCAAGACAAAGCTGTAAAGTTATTTTTTATTTGCCAGATTCAGTTGTCTTCTCAGAGGCTTAATGCTGAATAAGCTCACCCTTTCTAGTTCATTCTGAGTTCTGGATGGCTGGATCATCTCAGCTGTTCTGGCTCAAACTCTTCGCTAAGCTGACTGATTCAATCTGGCTTCTCTCAGCCTCTCACCAAATTGCTCTGGTTAGCCTCAAACTAACTCTGGTAATTTGCTCTAATATTCTGGCTACTTGTTATTCTCTGGCTTCAACCAACTGTGCACAAACTTACAGACTCAATTCCACTGCACTTACTGAACAAACTGAATTGACTGAACTGATACTCTCTCTCTCTCTCTCTCTCTCTCTCTCTCTCTCTCTCTCTCTCTCTCTCTCTCTCTCTCTCTCTCTCCCTACACTGCTTTTTTGCAGGGTTTTCTTCCTGTTGACTCTTTTGAGAGTTTTGCATATCCTATCTCTGACTCATTCTGTCAAATATTTCTCTAATTCATCACTTTGTCTGACCCTCAGTTAAACATCATTGTTTGGCATTAACTGTGTGAACTAAGGGCATGCCTCTTTTCTAGCTATATCATACTGTAATCTGAGTGTGTCTGCATTCCAGCTGAATCATATAACCCTAGAAGGTCTTTAGACCTGATCCCTTGCAGGAGCGGCCATGTTACAGCCCTGAAACACAGAACACTTAAATATGTAGTTTCTAAACCTAAATTTTTTTCTGTAGCAAACATTACATATATACAAATGTATTTTTATATGCAATTATATATTTTTTAAATAGTATCATGAAATTTCTGAGAATTCTGAATTTCACGTAGTCGACATATTTTATAAGAGCTATTCAATGTGAGATAATCTCTTTTTACCCCTGCTACACATATTGCTCTGTAGAATTTCTTTTGTAGATAACTACTGTCTAAATCACATTCAATCAAATCTGTTACAAATTCTAAAGTCTCTTATTTTATTCCAAAGAAGACAGTACAACTTGACAACATCTGAAACCACTCACAATTAGAATGATTTGTTAAAAGTAAGTCCTTTAGGCTATAAAAAAAATTGGTTTCTACTTAACTCTATTGAATCTATCTGAAAATTTTGGCTAAAATTGTTTTTCATCATTTTCAATGAATTAAATAATCAATCCAATTTCATATATTAAACTATTCTTTTGAAATTTCATTTATTTTTCTTATATTTTTGGTTGTGAGCCTAGCCTTTAACAGCTGAGCCATCTCTCCAGCCCTTTTTTTTTCTTAACTAAAATCAAGCTACTATTTAACATCTTCAGTGGTAAAAAGAAAATAAACAGTGAAAATTCTTGACATGCAAACTAATTTTAAGTGTTTATTGGAAAATCTTATGATGACTCTATTTAGTGTATGATTTGTCATTTTTCTAGCAGTTTGTAAATGACCCCATTTAGGTTTTCAAATATAAAATCTTATATGTATGATGATATTATGGTTTTGGTGATATTGACATTACAGTGCTTACTCTTATTGTTATAGTGAATTACAACATCCTTGGGTACTCTTAGCAATAGAAATACATTGAAATCTCATCATTTAATCTCAATTATTTTGTCATTGACATTGCAACGTTTTCTCCTGATTTTGTCAGTCATGCTGAATGCTATATCCATTGATTTGAACCATTTCTTTATACCCTAGTAATGTCATGCAATAGTACAAGTCACTAAAGCAAAGCACCTAGAGGTGTTTCTAAAGACTATTTTATTTTATTTTTATTTACGTGTATATGTGTATGTATAAATTTGTATGTATGAGCATAGGTGTATAGGTTCTTACAGAATCCAGAGTAGGCAGGATTATAGGCAGCTGTTAACCATATGATGTGTGTGCTGGGAACTGAACTCTGGTCCTCTCCAAGAGCTACTACATGGATTCTTAAACACTGAAACATCTCTCTTTTCCCACCTTTGACCTAGTTTCCATGACTCCAAATTTCTTGGTGGATCCCTTATTGCCTGAGCCCAATCAGTCACGCTTGTAAAGCTAAAATATTTTGCCATGGAGTGTAGTTAAGGCATTTAAGGATTAGTAATTCTCTTCACATTTGATTTCACTGCTTTTGAAGGTAGCAATTCTTTATTGTTTTTGACCTTTACTATCCCTATGAGTGTGTGCCTAAGAAGAAATTATTAATAACCCATGTTCACATCATAACACATTCATCCATTATATAAAATTTTGCTTGAATTCAGTTCCCTGATTTTTGATATTTTTACAATCTCATTTTGCATTCTCGATACAGTATTCTATTTTGTTCTTGTTTTACATTGAAATCATAAGCTTTTGTGTAAGCATAAAGGTGTTCTTTAGTTATTTTAATCTGTCTTACATTTACTGCTTTGTGCTCACTACTACACTGTATATAACTTCTCTCCAGAAGTCCAAGTGTCATGGTGCATAGTTGCGATCTTGTGACCAAGGACTGGGTAGCAAAGATACAAATTTGAAGCCAAATGCATAGCAAGAACGTCACATTTTTCTCTTATCAAGTTAGTCAATTAATGTAAACACTCTATATATGTATGTTATTTTAATTTTTTATTGGATATTGTATTTACATTTCAGATGTAATGTCCTTTCCCCATTTCTCTCCCATCCAGGAAACCCCATCCCATCCCCCCTCCTCCTGCTTCTATGAGGATGTGCCCCCACCCACTCTTCCATTCTTTTTTAAAAGAATGTATACCTACACACAGAAGTGCATATATAGTGTTTATATCATTAAATAGATGCCCAAGAAAGCCAGACAAATTGGAGCTAAAGTTCTGGAGATACAGTTACAGGCAGTTGTAAGCTATGAGATGTTGGTGGCAAGAGTTGAACCCAGGTTATAAGACCATTTCACACTCCTAACTCACAGCCACTCTAGAGCCCCAGACATTGGCTTCAGTGTTTTACTTCCACGTGTGTTATAATGTATCACTCCATGTTATGGGAAATAAGAAGAACTTTATTTCACTTATCAGGTTATATTTAAAACAGTCTGGTGAACACAATATATTTTTCAAACTTTTCTTACATACTTAATAAAAAAATAGCATATCCTATTAAATGAATTAACATGCTTGCTGGTAAAAAAAAAAGGGCATTCAATCTCACCAGGTTCATTGTTTATTCGAAACAGTGAAAAAAGATTAAGAATATGTGATAATGTCCAGGTAATGGATAAAATAATCTTAGGCTATGCTTTTCTTATATTTAACATTTTAAAATAAGAACTTCAAGAAGGTATAGTCATATGCACATAGAGGATTTAAATAAAGATAAGTGCAGACGGATGAAGGTATATTACATTGGAGATAAGGACCGCAAGCAACAGTGTCACTGTAGTCTAGTTAACTCAAACTCTGTAGGAATTAAAGAAGTATTTTCAATGAATTTAGAACATAACTTGAAGTGTATTTCTGTGCCCAGTGAGATCAGTGTGTTCAAAATAATAACTAATAAATAATAATTTATAATGATAATATTTTGCTGTGTCTGTGTGAAAAACCACTACAGACTCTCATCTGATTTTCCTCCGATCTGATACTAAATGTCCATTCACAATCATTGAATCATCTCTGCCACACGGCTATCACTTTCAGATCATCAGTCATCATTAAGATTTTAATGCTTGATGTCCCAGCATAGGGTAATGCTAGAGCAGTGAGGAGGAAGTGGGTGAGTGGGTGATGGAGCACCCTCATAGAGGCAAAGGGGAGGTGGGAAAGAGCGGATGGAATGGGAGATTTGTTCAGGGGTAACTGGGAAGGAGGATATCACTTGGAAGATAATCGAATAAAATAATAAAAAGGTTAAAAGATTTTACTCGTTGAAAGTAACTTTTTGAGTTTATCATATAAATATATAATGTTGGTAAACTTGTAAACCAATGCGTACTGATGAGCCTTTGTTTTATACAGACAATAATTATTATTAGCAAATTATATTGTAACCCAAAAAAATATGCTTAACATGAAAATCATCCACATAAATTTTCTCTATGAAACACAAATAAAAAGAAACCATTGACATTCCTAGAGCGTATTTCT
Organism: Grammomys surdaster; assembly: GCF_004785775.1. NCBI lineage: Eukaryota > Metazoa > Chordata > Mammalia > Rodentia > Muridae > Grammomys > Grammomys surdaster. Next base: position 2,772,765 of record NW_021604577.1, read on the forward strand.
GTGCTTACTTCAAATAGAAGGAAGCAACAGTTGCACACACTTCATATTTGCAAAAAGGTAAAATAATCAAATTCAATCATTTTGGGAATCTGAAGAAACTATTTAAAAATGAAGAACTTCTGTGTTTCTGTTTTTCGTTTCTTTTGTTACGGTATGCAGACACTGCTCTACACCAGGCAGGGAAGGATGAAGAAAAGTCCGAAATGGATGGGTCCACTGGGATTTGGGCTGGTGGTAAATGCTGGAGGGAGAAGGCCTTCTCAGTTGATTTCAGGGTTACAGCTCTTCAGTGTTACAGCTCTTAGAAAACAGCTCTCTTGCTGTGCAGTGGTGGCGCACGCCTTTAATCCCAGCACTTGGGAGGCAGAGGCAGGCAGATTTCTGAGTTAGAGGCCAGCCTGGTCTACAGAGTGAGCTCCAGGACAGCCAGGACTACATAGAGAAACCCTGTCTCGAAAAACAAAACAAAACAAAACAAAAACAAACACAAAAACAAAACAAAAAAACACAAAAACAAAACAAGAAAGAAAACAACTCTCTTAGACCAGTTTCAATGAAACAGCATGTGCACATACACTTCATTTGGGGTGAGTCAAAGGCTGTATATATGAACCTCAGAGAGTGGGAAGGGGTTCCACTAGGATTAACTTTCATTGGCAGAGGCTTAAGGTTCTGGAGATACCTCATTTGAGTGGAGAGGCATTCCAGGAAGTAGAACCTGTAAATTCACCCAGGATTATGTGACAGGTAGAAGATTGGGGGTCAGGATCTCCAGATCAGGAAGAGAAGAGGAAGCTCCACTAAGAAAAGAGAGTCCTTCGTTTTGTAATGAGCTCAAGGAAGCTGTCCAGACATGGTAGACTACAACCTTATCAGTGATGTACATCAAACTATGTCTCAGGAGTTTAAATGAGTCTACGAAGGCCATAGTGAAAGTGAGATTTACTTGAGCTCTACTTGGTAACTATGCCTTAAGTTCAATGTATTGAAGGAACCAAACTTTTCTTTTTAGGAGAAGACCTTGTCACTTACAAGCAAATACATAACAAAATGGCATAGTGTTCCTTATCCCAGAATAACAATGGTTTTGACAGTTGTGCATACTTAGCCTATTACTGTGATTGCTAATGTTTGAGGGTTCTGTTCCAGTTAGCGATTGTCGCTCCACTCTATTCGTCCTGACTTAGGGCTACTGAAGCTTCTTGCTCAAAGAAATAATATGATTTTTATTACACTAATGATGTTGTGGAAAAATGACACGTGTACAGTTCCTCTAAACTATGTGTTATGTTGTATAGATAGATTACTATGATGCCTTTTAAAAATAGACCAAGTTGACCGTTACAGTGCATCACAAAGCATTGTAATGAATTCAATTATCTTAAAGAACTAAGTCGATTAGTTGTACTATGAAGGGAATATAATTATAACTTTTCTATATTTTTCTTATTTATATGCTTCGATTGAATGTTTTATCTACATGAACGTGTATGTGCCTGTTATATGCCTGGTTCCTATAGAGGCAAGAAGGGAGCATCAAACCTCCTGAAACTGGAGACAGGGAACTGTTCTGGAAAGGAGGCAAGGTGTCAAGAAGCTATGAGGAGTAGAAGGAGGAGAGACCATAATAGAGATGCATTATGTGAGAAAACATATTTTCAATAAAAGGAAAAAAATCTAACTTTACTTACAGGAATAAAATAAGATAAAAGTGTTTCTGTTGTGTGGGTGTGGCTGTGAGTGAGTTCAAAGGTCATCTTCATTTTTGGTCTTTGTTTCCTTATTTACTTCTTGACAAACCCAGTATTTCAATGATCTGTTGCACTTGCTTGTAGAATAATTATAAGAATACTAAGAGGGACAGATTAACTGAATTGTTTATTTTCTTTTTTTTTGATGTTAAAATAATTTATTCTTTTTTTTTTATTGGATGATTTATTTACATTTCCTATGTTGTCCCCTTACCCCATCCCCCACCACCCCCTCGGAACCCCCAATCCCCTCGCCCCTCCTCCTTCTTCTCTGTGGATGTAACCTCTATCTACACCCCCCCACTCCCACCTCCCCACCCTCAAAATTCCCACCCCCTGGGGCATCCAGCCTTCATGAGGTCAAGGTTCTCTTCTTCCACCTATGCCCAGCAGGGCCCTCCACTTTTACATATTCAGCTGAAGCCCTGGATCCCCCCCTAAGTGCTCCCAGGCTGGTGGTTTAGACCCTGGGAGCTGTGGTTGGTTGGTATTGTTGCTCTCCTCATGGTGCCACAAACCCTTTCAGCTCCTTCAGTCTTCACTCTAACTCCTCCATTGAGAACCCCATGATCAGTTCAATGGCTAGTTGTGAGCATCTGCCTCTGAATATGTCTGACTCTTGAAGGCCTCTGAGGAGATATCCATATCAGGCTCTTATCAGCATGCACTTCCTGTCTTCCACATCAGCATCTACCTTTGGTGATTGCACATGGGATAGATACTCAGGTGGGGTGGTCTTGAGACGGCCCCTCCTTCAGTTTCTGTCCCTCACTTTGTCTCCATATTTGCTCCCTTGAGTATTTTGTTGCTCCTTCTAAGAAGGACCGAATCACCCTCACTTGGTCTTCCTTCTTTATGGGCTTCATGTGGCCTGTGAGTTGCATCTTGGGCATTTCAAGGTTCTAGGCTAATATCCAATAATCAGTGAGTGAATACCATGTGTCTTCTTTTGTGATTGGCTTACCTCACTCAGGATGATAATTTCTAGTTCCATCCATTTACCTAGGAACCTCTCGAATTCATTGTTTTTAATAGCTGAGTAATACTCCATTGTGTAAATATACCACATTTTTTGAATCCATTCCTCAGTTGAAGGACATCTGGGTTCTTTCCAGCTCCTGGCTATTATAAATAAGGCTGCTATGAACATAGTTGAGCATATGTCCTTGTTATATGTTCGAGCATCTTCTGGGTATATGCCTAGGAGTGGTATAGCTGGATCCTCGGGTAATGCTATGTCCAATTTTCTGAGGAACCGCCAGACTGATTTCCAAAGTGGTTGCACCATCTTGCAGTCCCACCAACAATGGAGGAGTGTTCCTCTTTCTCCACACCCTCGCCAGCATCTACTATCACCTGAGTTTTTAATCTTAGCCATTCTGACTGGTGTGAGATGGAATCTCAGGGTTGTTTTGATTTGCATTTCCCTGACGACTAAGGATGCTGAACATTTCTTTAGATGCTTCTCGGCCATTCGAGTTTCTTCCGTTGAAAATACTTTGTTAAGCTCTATACCCCATTTTTTAATAGGGTAATTTGTTTGTCTGGAGTCTAATTTCTTGAGTTCTTTGTATATATTGGATATTAGCCCTCTATCAGATGAAGGATTGGTAAAGATCTTTTCCCAGTTTGTTGGTTGTCGTTTTGTCCTATTGACAGTGTCCTTTTCCTTACAGAAACTTTGCAATTTTATGAAGTCCCATTTGTCAATTCTCGATCTTAGAGCATATGCCATTGGAGTTCTGTTCAGGAACTTTTCCCCTGTGCCCAAGTATTCGAGGCTTTTCCCCACCTTCTCTTCTATTAGTTTCAGTGTATCTGGTTTTATGTGGAGGTCCTTTATCCACATAGACTTGAGCTTTGTACAAGGGGATAAGAATGGATCAATTTTCATTCTTCTACATGTTGTCTTCCAGTTGAACCAGCACCATTTGTTGAAAATGCTGTCCTTTTTCCACTGGACAGTTTTAGCTCCTTTGTCAAAGATCAACTGACCATAGGAGTGTGGGTTCATTTCTGGGTCTTCAATTCTATTCCATTGATCTTCCTGCCTGTCTCTGTACCAATACCAGGTAGTTTTTATCACTATTGCTCTGTAGTACAGCTTGAGGTCAGGGATGGTAATTCCTCCAGAAGTTCTTTTATTGTTGAGAATAGTTTTCGCTATCCTGGGTTTTTTGTTATTCTATATGAATTTGAGAATTTCCTTTTCTAACTCTGTGAAGAATTGAGTTGGGATTTTAATGGGGATTGCATTGAATCTGTAGATTGCTTTTGGCAAGATGGCCATTTTTATTATATTAATCCTGCCAATCCATGAGCATGGGAGATCTTTCCATCTTCTGAGATCTTCTTCAATTTCTTTCTTCAGAGACTTGAAGTTCTTGTCATACAGGTCTTTCAATTGCTTGGTTAGATTCACACCAAGGTATTTTATATTATTTGCAACTATTGTGAAGGGTGTCATTTCCCTAATTTCTTTTTCAGTCTGTTTATCTTTCATGTAGAGGAAGGCTACTGATTTGTTTGAGTTGATTTTATAACCAGCCACTTTGCTGAAGTTGTTTATCAGGTTTAGGAGTTCTCTGGTGGAAGTTTGGGGGTCACTTAAGTATACTATCATATCATCTGCAAATAGCGATATTTTGACTTCTTCCTTTCCTATTTGTATCCCTTTGACTTCTTTTTGCTGTCTAATTGCTCTGGCTAAGACTTCCAGTACTATATTGAATAGGTAGGGGGAGAGTGGGCAACCTTGTCTAGTCCCTGATCTTAGTGGGATTGCTTCAAGTTTCTCTCCATTTAGCTTGATGTTGGCTACTGGTTTGCTGTAAATTGCTTTTACTATGTTTAGGTAGGGGCCTTGAATTCCTGATCTTTCCAAGACTTTTATCATGAAGGGATGTTGAATTTTGTCAAATGCTTTCTCAGCATCTAGTGAGATGATCATGTGGTTTTTTTCTTTAAGTTTGTTTATATAGTGGATTACATTGATGGATTTCCGAATATTGAACCATCCCTGCATTCCTGGGATAAAACCTACTTGATCATGATGGATGATTGTTTTGATGTGGTCTTGGATTCGGTTTGCTAGAATTTTATTGAGTATTTTTGCATCGATGTTCATAAGGGAGATTGGTCTGAAGTTCTCTTTCTTTGTCGGGTCCTTGTGGGGTTTGGGTATGAGTGTAATTGTAGCTTCATAGAACGAATTGGGTAGTGTTCCTTCTGTCTCTATTTTGTGGAATAGTTTGAAGAGAATTGGTATTAGGTCTTCCTTGAAGGTCTGATAGAATTCAGCACTAAAACCATCTGGTCCTGGGCTTTTTTTAGTGGGGAGGCTTTTGATGACTGCTGCTATTTCCTGAGGGGTTATGGGACTATTTAGATGGTTTATCTGCTCCTGGTTTAACTTCGGTACCTGGTATCTGTCTAGGAAATTGTCCATTTCATCCAGGTTTTCCAGTTTTGTTGAGTATAGGCCTTTGTAGTAGGATCTGATGATTTTTTGAATTTCTTCAGTTTCTGTTGTTATGTCTCCCTTTTCAGTTCTGATTTTATTAATTTGGATACTGTCTCTGTGCCCTCTGGTTAATCTGGCTAAGGGTTTATCTATCTTGTTGATTTTCTCAAAGAACCAACTCCTGGTTTTATTGATATTTTGTATTGTTCTTTCTGTTTCTATTTGGTTGATTTCAGCCCTGAGTTTGATTATTTCCTGCCTTCTACTCCTCCTGGGTGTATTTGCTTCTTTTTGTTCTAGAGCTTTAGTTGTGCAGTCAACTTGTTAGTGTGTGCTCTTTCCAGTTTCTTTTTGTAGGCACTTAGAGCTATGAGCTTTCCTCTTAGCACTGCCTTCATGGAGTCCCACAAGTTTTGGTATGATGTGTCCTCATTTTCATTGAATTCTAAAAAGTCTTTTATTTCTTTCTTTATTTCTTCCTTGACCAAGTCATCATTGAGTAGAGAGTTGTTCAGTTTCCATGTGTACGTGGGTTTTCCATTGTTTTTGTCATTATTAAAGACCAGTCTTAGTCCGTGGTGATCTGATAAGATGCAAGGGATTATTTCAATCTTTTTGTATCTGTAGAGGCTTGTTTTGTCACCAATTATATGGTCTATTTTGGAGAAGGTACCATGAGGTGCTGAGAAAAAGGTATATTCTTTTGTTTTAGGATGAAATGTTCTATAGATGTCTGTTAAGTCCATTTGGTTCATAACTTCTGTTAATTTCAAAGTGTCTCTGTTTAGTTTCTGTTTCCATGATCTGTCCATTGCTGACAGTGGGGTGTTGAAATCCCCCACTATTATTGTGTGAGGTGTAATGTGTGTTTTGAGCTTTAGTAAAGTTTCTTTTATGTATGTAGGTGCCCTTGCATTTGGAGCATAGATGTTCAGAATTGAGAGTTCACCTTGGTAGATTTTTCCTTTGATGAGTATGAAGTGTCCTTCCTTATCTTTTTTGATTAATTTTGGATGAAAGTCGATTTTATTTGATATTAGAATGGCTACTCCAGCTTGTTTCTTGGGACCATTGGCTTGAAAAATTGTTTTCCACCCTTTTATTCTGAGGTAGTGTCTGTCTTTGTCACTGAGGTGCGTTTCTTGTATGCAGCAAAATTCTGGGTCTTGTTTGTGTATCCAGTCTGATAGTCTGCGTCTTTTTATTGGGGAATTGAGACCATTGATGTTAAGAGATATTAAGGAAAAATGATTGTTGCTTCCTGTTATTTTTTTTATTAGAGGTAAAGTTATGTTTGTATCTTTTTTGGGGGTTGTTGGAAGATTACTTACTTGCTTTTCCTAGGTTGTAGTTTCCCTCCTTGTGTTGGCATTTTCCATCAATTATCCTTTGAAGTGCTGGGTTTGTGGGAAGATATTGTGCAAATTTGGTTTTGTCATGGAATATCTTGGTTTCACCATCTATAGTGATTGAGAGTTTTGCTGGGTATAGTAATCTGGGCTGGCAATTGTGTTCTCTTAGTGTCTGTATGATGTCAGTCCAGGCTCTTCTGGCTTTTATAGTCTCTGGTGAGAAGTCTGGTGTAATTCTTATAGGTCTGCCTTTATATGTTACTTGACCTTTTTCCCTTACTGCTTTTAGTATTTTTTCTTTATTTTGTGCATCTGATGTTTTGATTATTATGTGACGGGAGGTATTTCTTTTCTGGTCTAGTCTATTTGGTGTTCTGTGGCTTCTTGTATGTTTATGGGCATCTTGTTCTTTAGGTTAGGGAAGTTTTCCTCAATAATTTTGTTGAAGATATTTACTGGCCCTTTAAGTTGGGAATCTTCATTCTCATCTGTACCTATTATCCTTAGGTTTGGTCTTCTCATTGTGTCCTGGATTTCCTGGATGTTTTGAGTTAGGAGTTTTTTGCATTTTGCATTTTCTTTGACAACTGTGTCAATATTTTCCACCGTATCTTCTGCATTTGAGATTCTCTCTTCTATCTCTTGTATTCGGTTGGTGATGCTTGCGTCTGTGACTCCTGATCTCTTTCTTAGGTTTTCTATCTCCATGGTTGTCTCCCTTTGAACTTTCTTTATTGTTTCTATTTCCAGTTTCAGATCCTGAATGTTTTTATTTAATTTCTACTTTGTGTTTTCTTGCATTTCTTTAAGGGATTTCTGTGATTCCTCTTTAAGGGCTTCTATCTGTTTACTTGTACTCTCCTGTATTTCTTTAAGGGAGTTACTTAATTCCTTCTTATAATCCTCTATCATCATCATGAGAAGTGATTTTAATTCTGAATCCTGCTTTTCAGGTGTGATGGGGTGTTCAGGGCTTGCTATATTGGGAGAATTGGGCACTGATGATGCCAAGAAACTTTGGTTTCCGTTGCTTATGTTCTTGCGCTTGCCTTTCGCCATCTGGTTAACTCTAGTGGTACCTGCCCTCACTGTGTAAAACTGGAGTCTGTATTTCCAGTTATCTTGCTTATTGCAGAGCTCCTCAGAGTCCAGAGGTCTCTGTGGTCTTATGCTCCTAATCTCCTGGGTGGAATAACTCCTGGGACTCAGGCCACCTCTTGGATCTGGAAATCCTTCTGCTCTGA
>NW_021604577.1:2785574-2800128 GCF_004785775.1 Grammomys surdaster
CTCTCTCTCTCTTTCTGACTTGCAGAGCACCAGCCGGATACAATTTAACCACCTATCCTGCTACAATGGACCAGGTCCCCTTGAACTACAAGCTGAAATAATTTTTTTTTCCCTATGTTATTGAGTGTAAATTCTCAACTTGTCAAAACCCAGAATCACCGGATAAACGGGCCTAGGGTCGTGTTTGTGGGGATTGTCTTAATTATGCTATTGACGTGGAAGACATTTTTTCTTTCTTTTATTTTTTTTAAAGAATTTTTTATTGGATATTTTCTTTATTTACATTTCAAATGTTTTTCCCTTTCTAGGTCTCCCCTTCTGAAACCCCCCACCCCTGTCTACCCCTCCCCCAACTCCTGTCTTCCCACCATGGCATTCTCCTACACTGGGGCATCTACGTCACTCTTCTTCACTGCCCAGCATTAAGATGACTGAGATTAAGTTTGTCCTCTCAGAGTACTTACAAGGACCTGAACCTGTCCACACTCACTTTTGTTCAACTTTTAATTGAATTTTCAAGGATCCATATTATATATTTACTCTGTATTTGACAAATGAGCTCTTTACTTTTCTGAATATAGGCTTAATCTCAAAATAATCAAAACAATTCATTTAACTTCTACAGAACTTCTAAGAAGCATACATCCTTGCTTTTCAGATGGAGTGCTGCAGGAAGGACAGTCAGAAAATATTCTATATTCCCTTCTAACTATAAAAGCACATGGGTTCGAGATAACAGCGTGTCTTCTCTTGGAAATCTGCTCTGTATTGGAGGATGTAAAGTCAAGTGATTTTGCCAACAGAATCCATCCTGGTCTTAGGTGAATACCTTCAGTACAATGTGGTTTTGAGCATCCTGGGAAATCAATTACTTCTGCATTGTTGAGAGCCTCTGTGTGTCTCCAACTCATAGCTCTCACCTGCTGGCTGTCATTTCCAGAGCAACCTTGATTACAAGGGGCCTTAGTGCAGGATATTGTTGAAGGTTTGTATTCTGTTTTTAGTATATATTTTCTCTCTTAAGTTGCTATTAATTACTAAGATAAAATATGCTTGCATGAATGTGTGTGTACACATGTATATATTCAGATTCTATTTTGTTAGTAACTTAAATTATTATAAATTTTTATGATGTTGGTGAGAAAAGTTTTGATTTGCCTTCTTTCAAATTCTATAGAAAGACTGTGTTATTTGACATACTTCCATCTGAATTATCTCACCTCTCTTTAAATACATTTTAGAAATCACAACGCTTCCTAAATCTGGCTTAATGTTTTTGAAGATATATGTAGAAAACACATAAAATACTATATAACATTGTAAGTAGGTCACATAGAACTCCCTGGAGGGAATAGAAACTGAATCATTTTAATATGCTTATTGCTTGAAGACCATCTTAAATCTTATTAGTGCTGAGGACGGGGAAGCTTCTCTCTCCTTCCCCTTTGGCTGATAACTTATTTACAAATTGACTTGCTCCATGGGACTTGGATGGGGCAATAAACGGGCATTGGATCAAAAACATAAAGCGGCATTCATAAATGTCTTCTAATGGAGATCTTTCTTTTGTTGTATTACCAGCTGAAGTGATCATTGTGTCATGGACTAGTTGCTAAGTGACAAAGAGTTTCCGAATCAGCATTGTTCATGTCTGTCAGGATCACACAGGCATTGGACTTGCAAATGCAAACTTTGGCTCATGCTGGCTTAGTGTAATGTTTGAAAAATCAGAAATGGGTGTATCAAACCGAGATAATTTAACTCTTGAGTTTACATGCATGGATAGGACTGACTTATGTGGCAAAGTGAAAGGCATTTAGTCGTTTTCTTAATATTTTTACATGAGACACTAATGAAATAAAAGATATATACTGGACTTTCCCCCTCAAACTTTATGTGCTCATAGATAATTATGCTGGTAATGCAGTTAACATAGGGTGGAACATGAATCACACTCCATAGACGATTTACAGATACACCCATTTCCAAACACTCTACCTTCCGCTATTGATCTGCTCACCAATAAGGTGATCACAACGTTAAACAATAATTTTGACTGAAGCCCTCTGCTCCCTGAAATCAGAATTGTTACTTAGCTTGTTACCTACCTTGTGCAGTGAAACAAATGGACCCTCCAGAGCAACTTGTTGCCTAATATACAGTATTACATCTTAGTGACAAGTAGCAGTTGACAGCTATGAATACATACCATAGGAGTATAAGTTAGGGAGAAAATATTTCCAAACAACAACACACACTATATGTAATATATATGTATATGTACATGTATATGTACAGATATATGTACAGATATATACATATATATATATTAATATAATGTAATTATATGTAAATATATATGTATATATATTATATATTGCAGGTTAATGGGCACTGCCATGGCACAGATTGCACTCTGTATATAGAATGAAGTAACTTCCTAGCCAACACCCAACTAGTCCAGCAAATGACCCTCACACAAAGATTGATACTTTAAAATAATACACTGTGGTATCATAATCTACTCAGAAAAAAAAAGTACAATTTCAATTACAATTATGTATACAATTAAAAACGATCTCAAATTTTATTAATTTAGACTGTCTGAAAATATTACATATATACTGAGCCTTCTGACTCAATGAAAAGATTTTCTAGAGTTACCTCCTTTAACATTTATCTGTGAAAATATGAGATGTTTATTTCATAAATTTTTGGAGACATCAACTCTCTTGCAGAAATTCAAATAATTTATGAAGGAACGAGCCAGCATTGTATTTCAGGACCTTGCCTTATATGCTGGTATATTTTTTCCGGCCACTGTAGATTGAAGGAAAAAAAATTAATGTATAATAATTATATGTTAGCTATTTCTGCAACCAACAAGAGTATAATTCAGTTATAGTTTTTGATCGGGAAATGTCTATAATGCAACTAGTTTTGATTCCTTGGACTCCAAATGCCCTAGACTACTATGTTGGAAGGAATCTTTTAAAATCGAATGATCATTTTCATTCTGTAAGTGGAGCTTGAGCTCCCAGGCTAGCACTGCTCGCTTGTGCTTCTCCCTGCTGAGCCAACTCATCTGACCATTTCGAACTGGTTTTAAGAACTAGTCATTGCCATTAATGAGGACAAAAGATGTTTCCTGTGTTTGTTTCAGGTATAAAATTTGGCAGTCTCAGAGAACAAATCAAGTTTGCTAGTAAAATGATCTTATAACAGTAAAGTAAATCAGCCATGAGCATACAGCTCTATGTTCTCACTTCTCTTTGATGACTTCTCAAATACCAAACTTCCAAAGGAGTCACCTCATCTCCTCATCTCCTGAGCACACAAATCACAATCTTATGCTATTTCCCAACTCCTTACTCTTTTTCTCTTCTTTTTTCTTTTCTTTTTGTTGTTTGTTTTCAAGATAGGTTTCTCTTTGGAACAGTCCTGTATGTCTTGTAATTCACTCTATAGACCAGACTAACCTCAAACCCACAGAAATCCACCTGCTTCTGACTCCTTAGGGCTGGGGTTAAAGCAATGCACCACTACCACCCGACTTCCCAAGTCGTTTTTATTTCTTTGATGTCTATTCTTATATGACAATATAATGTACTCAATGCCCTTTGCCATTCATGGTGAACAAAAAACAAAGTCAATACTCATTAGATTGCAAAATATTTTCTGATTTTCATTTCTATATTTTATTTATGGAGTTTGGCCTGACTTTGATATTTAGAAGCATGCTCTAGACCTAATATTATTCAACTTATTAAATATATGTCCAGATAAATTTGTTTAAATTATAGCCCTTATTTCCCTATCATTCTTTCCAAATTAAACTAATTTCAGTAATTTAAAATATTTACTTCTTCATTGTTTTTGCTTGCAAAATACTTAAATTATCATTATCTTATTTCATTAGTACATCTTTCATGGAAACATTTATCTAATTCTACTAGAGAAAGTTTCTGATTATTTATAAATTATTCATATATATATGAATAGATATGTATATATGTATATATGTATATATGTATATATATGTATGTGCATATATGTATATATGTATATACATGCATATATGTATATATATGTGTGTATATGCATATATACATATATATGTATACATATATATATTCCAAAATGAAGTATTAATTAAATAAATTATTGATGCCCTCTCAAAGATAGTGTATAGCTTTACATACTATAATTATATAATTTTCAACATGTATTCATATTTTCTTTCACCAAATGTCTCCATATTTATTTATAAAACTTTTCTAACAATTGTATGTTAGGCATGTTTTGAAGAAAAACTTTTTTCAGAATATATTCCTCAGGAAAGACTTCTATGTATTTATTTGACTTCTATTTCAAAAATCACTACAATATTTGATATAGGGAAGAAAAATACCTAGTGTAACTCTAAGCTTCCATGAGTACTGCCAAAAATATATTCTGCTATCCTTCACAGCAGTTTTTTTTTTTTTTTTACTTTCAGCTCTTATGCTAGTTTCAACTATGATGTAAAGTGTATACATGAACTTTTTTTTTAAATCAAGTCTACAAAAAATCACTTTGTTTCCCTACATTTTGCTTGTCTCTTATGTCAGAGTATTTGAAAACTACTTGAGCTGGTTTGTTAGTTAAAATTTCTTCTGTTCTTTTTCCTATGGTCTGTTGTTCTACAAATATCACAATGTCTTGATTACTTAATGAGAATTGGGACTACTGTCAACTATAGTAAAATTTTAAGCCTATCCTCTCAGTTAATTTTGCTCATTTGCTGTATAAATGTTAAACAAGGTATGTCAGTTTTGTCATAAATTCTGTAGAGATTACTGAAGGTGAATAGAATCTACTCATAAACCGGTGGAAATAGAAACCTTCATAATGGAAAACTGACTGCATGCAAGAATCTCCTCTTCTTTATTTCTCATTTTGCTCATTTCTCTTTGTTTCTACAAATACTTATGACTTAAGTATGAAGTTTGATTGATAAGATTTTATCAATGTTATATGTTGATATGTGTGTTATGATATATATATATATATCATGTATATCATGTAATATTTGTTATATGGCTCTCATAAAGTATACTATTACATAACGTAGTTTTTGTTTTTGAAACTTTTAGTCTTGAAGATGTTGCTTTTTAATTTATTTTTGTTACTTTATACAAAATTGGTTGATATTTGGATATTGATTACATGTCTGTGGTGATTAATCTTTGTTAGCAACATGGCTGGGTTTAGAAGCAATTGGAAAACATATCTTTGGGCATGTCTCGGGCATATTTTCATAAATTCATAGAGGCTTAACTGAAAAGGAATGTTGGCAGTGCCACCCTATGTGCTGGGGATACTTACAGAATTACAGAGGACAACTCTCACATTGTCATCAAATGGCAGCAAGGACAAAGCCTTTTTTAAAGGACTTATATAAAGTCACTACTCCATTTCACGAGGTCCCCACCTTGGTGACCTGGTTACCTCCCCCAGTGTTCTCACTTTAATAAAGTCACTTGTAATAAATTTGATTTCCTATCTGAAATTTTAGCCAACACATTCAGACTATGGTTCTGAGTAACCCAAATGGCTAACAGATTCATTTACAATCTCTATTCAATTTTAGAAGTAGATTTCTAATTTTATCTTCTTAATTTAATCTGATATCATGAAGATATAGAACTAAATTGTGTGCTGACATTGTGACCTGTACCACTGCTAAATTCATTTTTAACCTCACTGGTATTGCTTGATAGGTTCTTCTGAATATGAAAAAGATGTTCTCCCCAAGTTCTATACAACTTGTTTCTCTTCTTTGCCATGTTAAATTGTCCAATATCTCCCTATAATGTAGCATTACAAATTAGTGGTGTGGTCTTGACTGGGAAGACTATTCCCCCCACAATCAAAATTCCTTAGTTGTTCTATACTACCCTGTGAAGGATTCAGGCCTGGTGAGTTTCTCCCAGTTAAGATTAGCATGCCTATTTTGGTTGGACTTGGTTGGCTTTTGTTTAGAGAGTAATATTGGTTTAAGTCTTTATCGGTTTAGCTTTTGGCATTTTTTTTCTTAGTTGGTCATTTTGTTTATTTACATTTCAAATGTTATTCCCCTTCCCGGTTTCCCCTTTGAAAACCCCCCATTCCACCTGCTCCCCCTGCCTCCACGGGGATGCTCCCCCACCCACCTGCCCACTCCCGCCTTCACAGGACCCATGGGTACCTCTCCTATTGATGCCAGACAAGGCCGTCCTCTGCTACATTCTTTGGAGAGCCAATGTCACAACAAACTCTCTGATCCTTTAGTTCTTACAACATTTTCACCCCTCTTCTGCAGTGTTTCCTGGCCATACTACAAAATGGTCAGTTCTAAAAACAAACATACAAGTAACATTATACATAATGAGAAGAATTATATCAAGTGGGACATAGTTGAATTAGAGAGAGAGAGAGAGAGAGAGAGAGAGAGAGAGAGAGAGAGAGAGAGAGAGAGAGAGGGCGCAAGATTACTCCCATGGTAGGGCATTTCTCAGCAAGAAAAAAGAGCTTGATAAAGATATTGAGCTTGAACTGGGGATGTGGGCTGAGTTACTTTCCTAAACTATGTATGAATAAATAGTCCACAAAATAAAAACTAAAAATAAAAGATCGTGAAACTGTTTGTCATGTTCTTGATTTCATGAAGAAAACTGCAGACTATTTGATTATAAGAATGACATCGCTTTCAGCAATATTCAGATGCTTCATAATGTTAGGAATAGTTTATTACATCCTTAGCTCAACAAGAAGTTTGTCTGGACTGAATCTTTAATTTTGTTATAAACGTTGATGAATTTAGGGGTCTGTATATTTTTAACACTACTGCGGTAACTATATTAAATGATCTTTGTATATCATCATGGATTGGATGAAAGCTATATTTCTGAAATAACCAAATAGTCTTTAAAATGTTTGTGATATGAAGAATTCAATTTGCTAATAATTTGTGTATGTATTGGTTTTGAGAAAAATAACAATATTAACTTCATTTGACCTTGAAAGCCTTCATCCTTATGTATGTTTATACATCATATTCCAGTGTACTGGGATTCCATATGTGTACCAATATGCTAAAGCATTTTCAGTAGTGTTTGCATTTTATTTACTAAGAATATCTTCAAATTTATCAAATACCATTGTCTGATTTTACAATCAGAAATATACTTGTCTACTAAGTTCATAACACTAACCCTTTCTCAACTTTGTAATAATTTTCTATTATATAATTCTGTAATATATATTGTGTAATACTGTTGCTATCAACAGGATTTTTCTGATTTTTTTAATTCCTTACGGTGCTATTTATTTCAGTCAGTGAAGTTTGTTATGTATATCATACCTGATTTATCTGAATAAATACATGTTGCAAATTCTTTTCTTTTTAGTGTATATAAAATGTGTTTGAATATTCATACCCTCAATGCATGATTTGCTAATTTGTGCCTTGCATTTTTCTAGAGAATATACCTTTTACTATTTTATCAAGCGTCAGAACATTTCTTTGTTGACACTCTGTCCTCTCTTGACTTCCAGGATTGACACATTCGAATGGTTTCTTTATTTTTTGCAGGTTTCCTATGAAAGACCTGGATCATAAAACTTACCTACTTTTACTTGTAAAAAATGTAGTCACTAAATTCCTTAAATTGCCCTCTGTTGGACAATAGATATTCCTCACATATATTAAAAATGTATTTGCATTACTTTTATTTCTATAATCGGATATCTCTTGTCATGCTTCTTTTCTTTGACCCATGGTCTGAGTGTTGATTCATTTTCAAAAATTTGATATTTAAACAAAACAAAACAAAAACACCTTACTGTTATTTCTCATTATGTTCCATTATGTTCAAAGATCAGTCTGATAGTGTCTGCCCTTTGAAACCCATAGGAACACATCCTGGTATATTGTACTCACATTGTACAATTTTTCAATTCTATTATATAAGTTATTTCCCTTTAACTTCAAATATATGTTTTACCTTAGTATGTAGCGAAAACAGGAACAAGGAATTGGTACATTCAATAATGTTGGATTTTTTTCTCCATTTAATCTGTAAATTCAACACAATCTCAATCAAAGTCTCAGCAAGCTTCTTTTTAGAGGTCCTGTTGACAAAAATCATTCAATATTTATATGGCACGATGAAGTACTGAAATAATGAAAACAACTGTTCACAAGAGAAGTGTGAAGTCTCACACTATCAGCTTTTCAAGCCTGCTGCAGTAATCAGACTGCTATCGATACCAGGATGCACATGGTTATCAATGAAACAGAATAACGACCTCAGAATAGACTCAAAAATAGAGGCAACTGATTTTTTTCCCCAAACACAAAGTAAAATAAGCGAAGTAGTTGTGGCTCCATGTGAAAATAAATGAAGCTAGACACATCTCACATTTTATGTCAAAAATAGCTCTACAGAGATCACAGACCTAAGTGCAAAACGTAAACATACAAACTTTTAGAAAATATCTATCAAGTAGAGTTTACAATGAGGTTGGACCATGAAACTTTAGCCAGAATAATAAAATTAAAGAAAATGATAATAAATCTTATTCAAAATTTAAAATATTTGTTCTGTAAAAGAAGCAGTTATAGAAATGGAGCTTCAAGCCAATGGGGGGAAAATGTTTGCAAGAGGTACAGCTGCTAAGGGCCTTGTGTATAGTGCTTGTGGGTATGTATATATGCACAAATATGCATACATATACCCTGTTGACAAATAAATCAATCTTTGCATGAAAGTTACTAAAATAATGAAACTGTTCTTTAAAGTAAAATGAAAAATTTAGACTCACTCTGTGGGAATTTATATTTATTACCAACCTATCAATAATCAAAATTGTTATTGATAAATGGATAAACATACTGATCAATCCTGCAGAATAACACAAGACAGACTCATACAAATATGACACTCATTCTTGAAACTGAAAGAATTTGATTAACAGATGAACAAAAGATCTAGGCAGACACTTCATCGAATGTTCCAAATGTTGTCCAGGATCGAGAACATGCAGAAGTCTGATTCATTGCTAATAAGAGCACAAGGTGGCACCCAGCAAGGGCACTTCATAACTTCTTACAAAACTTACCAACAAGTGTGTAAATGATGTTGCTTGATTGATGCA
Organism: Grammomys surdaster; assembly: GCF_004785775.1. Taxonomy (NCBI): domain Eukaryota; kingdom Metazoa; phylum Chordata; class Mammalia; order Rodentia; family Muridae; genus Grammomys; species Grammomys surdaster. The sequence goes on from NW_021604577.1 coordinate 2,794,755, forward strand.
TGTCAAAAAAGTTGCAAGAAAAACTAAATAAGCTCAAATTTTCCAGGACTTTGAAAATTTGAGCAGTTAAAAAAATGTGGTACTGAATTATAACACAATGTAGATGGCAAATATGTATGAGTTTTTAATAATAATTTAATGTATAAACAAATATACAAAAGAGATTAATCCACTTATATGGCTTTTAAAAATTTCAAATTTTCATAAAAATGAAACTCCCTGTTATGATCTAAATTGTCCCAAATATTATAGTAATTACTCATCTGGGCAAATCTTAGGAGGTGGAACCGTTTGAAAGTGACGAGTTGCCTTCATAAACTGATTTGTGTCTTTAAAGAAAATGACTTAGAAATTTCTTCATACATTTCCTTCACGTCAGAGAAAGCAGGAAGGTCTTACTTGAGGACAAGAACATACTTGACACCACATCAGCCAGCACACTGATTAGTTTCATCCTCCAGAGCTGGAAAAAATAAATTTCTGTAGTTTATACACATTCTTTTTTTGTTGAATCAGCCTGAACAGTTACTGTCAGTGACTTGCTCTCAAAGAAACATCAGGAAAGAAGAAAAAATTGACTTTATGGGAGGGAGATCTGCTAATCAAGGCTCTGACCAGGTGAGCCAGGCTAGCATCAACAATAGGCCACAGCAATAGTTTGATATCCTTGCAGTGAAAAGGGTATTTCCCAAGCAGAAGCTACTTTCACCCAACCCATTTCCCTTCTCTGCCTAGATTCCCTAGCACTAAATTTGCATGAACAGCAACAAAAGCCTTCCTTTTTATTCCGTGGTGTTCCTCTTTATCATTCACAGGCATTTTCATGAATAAACATATTATTTGTCTCTTTACTTTGAGTAAATATCTCTAACTTCTACTTTGCCTTGTGTAAACTTTCTAGAAAAACCAAATGGCATTTGCTTTTAATGTATAATTGGTATGTTTGTGTTAAGTTCACTACCGTGGTATTTGTTTTCCATCTCTAGAGTGGATTGCTGTTTTCACTATTCCATTCTGGCTCCTCTGTTGATTTTCAGTTGTGTCTCTTTTGTTATTTGTTTCTGTAGTTTTTCTTCTCCATCTTTAATTTACTACAGTTGATCTTCACAGCCTACTTTTTACTTCCTACTTTGTGAACAACAACAGATCTTAAAGAAACAAAATGAATTAGCACTGCCCTGTTCTGTGTATTCTTATCATCTATTTAATTCCTTATATGACAAGACACTACATAAAAATAGGATTTATTAAACCACATGCAGTCTTTATATTCACTTACTTATATGCTGCTGTTTCTGATGTTGCAGGTAGAGGTTGTGTGGGGTTAATCCAATGCTTTTCTGTCACTTACAAAACACTTAGCCTGCTATAGTCAATATTTGCTACAGATAAAAATCTTTGAACTTTTGCTTATATGAAAATATCTTATTTTATCTTCATATTTAATGACTATTGATCTGTAGATATAGGAGGCTTCATACATCTAATTTTGTTCAGACACCATCCCAACATGTCTAGCCTCAATCTTTTATTGGGTTGAATGTAATATCTTTGTCTCCTAAATCTTTTCACTATAACTGACTTTCTCCTTCCTTCCTTCCTTCCTTCCTTCCTTCCTTCCTTCCTTCCTTCCCTCTTTCCTTCCTTCCTTCCTTCCCTCTTTCCTTCCTTCCTTCCTTCCTTCCTTCCTTCCTTCCTTCCTTCCTTCTTCCTTCCATCTTTTCCTCCTTTTGTTTTTGTAGAATATGATTCTCTTTTCTTTTATTCATGCTTTTAGTATTTCAATCTGATAATTATCCGCTGACCTGGATGTAGGCCAATGATTCTTAAGTATACCTTCTGCTCTTCAGTCTGTTTATAGGCTTATCAGAGAAGTTCTTTAGCTTCATGTTTTCATATTTTTGGTTGTTTTTGTATCTACTGCTCTTCATATTTTCCTTCTCCAACATGTTGTCATCTTTCTTTGCATACAATGTTTCATGCATTTTTCATCGTTACTTTAATATAGCTGATATTTTACAAGATCTTTTAAACATATTATTACAGTTATTTTTAAACTACTGATTAAATATTTATATATTTTGGGTTGGTTTTCTTTGAATTAGTTTCATTTGATTCTTCTTCATTTGTCTAGTAAAGTTTGCTTACATACTGGAAAATCATTAACAATATATAGTTATATGAATACATATTCATGTATTAATTTTATATTATATTATTTTATATTATATTATATATAAATAATATATTATATTTAATTAATATAAAGACACTTAACTATGTCTGACAAAAGTGACCTAAGAAAGGGTTCATTTTAAGTAATGATCCAAAGTTATGATCCATTAGTCCATCATGGTGACAGAAGCCATAGGCAACTGTTCACATCATTTCTGTAGTCAGGAAGCAGAGAGAGTGGAGTGCTGAATCTCAACTCACTTTCACTTTCCCCTTTTGGTTCAGTCTAGAACTCAAGCCTGTGGACTGCTCTCATCATCACATAGGTTGGATCTTCTCACTTTGCAAACATGCAGAGAGATTTGTCTCCAAATTGATTCTAGATGTCATGTAGTTGACTACCCATCTTAACCATTAACACATGTCTGTCAGTAAGCTGGGTCAATTACTTTTAATTGCTGTAGTTAGGTTTATTTCAATATAGGTTTCAGTCTATAAGAAAGTGCATTCTAATTATTTCTTCAGGGGGATAGAGAGTTTAAAAGTACTCCTTCTGTTGCAGTGATCTTCTGACTTCCTTGGACACCAGAAATACTTGTACTACCCATACATACATATAGGCAAACACTTGTACACAAAAAAAATTAAAAACTACATTTCTTTTGCAAATATGAAATTTGGATATTTAAACATTTGTGTCTCCCTGTACTAAGACTTGACTTCATATTCACAAACCTTGGAGAAGTGTGTGTGTGTGTGTGTGTGTGTGTGTGTGTGTGTGTGATATAGCTGTGCATATTTGTTCACGTGTATTTCATGTATATACATGTTTATGAAGATACCAAGGATCAGAGTTGAGTGTCTTTCTGTGTTGTGGTTTACATTAGTTTTTGTAACAGGGCAACTCACTGAAATTGGACCTCATAAATTCAGCAAGATTTTATAACCAGGGAGATTCAAAGATTCCCCCATCTCTTGTCCTGCAGAGCTGGGAATATAGGATTGTGCCATCATGCCTGCCCTGAGTTTTCACATGGATACTCTCTATCTAAACTGGAGTCTTCAGGCTTGAATGGCCATCTGCTACTTAGCCATCATCCCAGCTCTCAAACTTTGAGAAATTTCATTCATTTTTCTTTCCCCACATCCAACCAGATGGACTATACTTTGTGCTATTTGTAATACCCAACATATCTGGAGAGATTCCCTCCAGTGTTCTGTGTGGTCCTCAGGCTTCAGAGATCTCTGTGCATCTATCTGCTCTGTAGGGTTACTACTCACAGGTGTTTTCAGTTGCATTACCTTCTAAACACTAGACAAGGGTGGCTAGGATACATTTTCCTAACTGCCTGTCATATTCTCATGACATGTGCCCATTATGGTAATGCTTGATGAATACCTGTATTATGTATGTGGCTCTCTTGTTTTCCCTTTAAAATTTTGCAGGAAGATGACCCAATTATTCTTTTCTGACTTCATTCTTTCCAATGAATTTTCAGTGATGCCAAGAGTTCACATTATGCACACTTTGTCTTTTCTATGGATACCACACCATCCCTTGGCATCTCATTAAACATCTAAGCACTTTTTTCTTAGTCACAGCTATGGTGGCATCTCCTCTCATGATCTGCTTCTCTGTGTATAAAAGCAATAATGGATGCTTTCTGCTCTAGACTGGGCTAAGTACTTTGTATGTTACAATTGAGAGTCTTCTTTATGTGCTTAAAGTACTGACGAATTTAAAAAAACTGTAACTCCTTGCTTGGGTGGAAGGAGCATCTTTTTCCAATTCTCTGTGTATCATCAGTGGAATCACCATATTTTTTCTATTTTTTATAATGAACTAATAGTGCCTTTCTAATTATATTTAAACAATAGTTCCAGAAAGATGTTTCAAATTGTAAGACTGTGATTTATATAAGGGTTTATAGATACCAATTAATCTAAAGCCATTGAAATATAAATAGTTGATGTTGTATATACTATGGCTTGATCCTTAGTTTGCTATGTCCCAATGGTAAATCTGATTTACAGTAGCTACAAAATACTAACATGGCTACCAAATACTAAGAGAAAAGTCTGGCTTCCCCCCAAGAGTAGAGAAGAAATTTCCCCTACAAGTTAAACTGGAACACTATTGCTATAGAGCTTACAGAAGATGAAGAATTCTAAAGAGTAAGTACAAAAGTCTAGGTAGGATTAAGGTAATTATGCAGACATGAAAAGTCACATTGAATACAAAGATTTATTGCTTAAGCCTAATCCTCAGGATAATAGAACACTAGCGCAATTCATCGAAATAATGAAGGGTCCATTCCTTAGACCTTATGTAAAGCAATGTTTAAAGCCGAAGAGAAGCTAAATACTGTGCTTGACATAACCTGAATATTAAATACCATTTCTACTTTTAAAGATATCCCTTTGAATACAAGCTTAATATCTTCAGATTATAAATTCTTAAGTGCTGATGAATTGCTTCATTGTTAAAATAAATTTTATTCAATACATTCGCCTAACGCACAACAGCCAAGTGCATAGAAAAGTTGGTGCTACTGTTTTTCAACAATGCATTTCTAGGTTCAAGTCACATACTTTCCTACTATTCAGGAACTTTCTTGAATGCATATTAAGAATCAGAGACAAAAAATGGAAACAAAATTTTGCTTAAATCTGAGTACAGATAGATATATATGTGGTAGTTAAGGTTAATTCTCAGTAGTTAAATAAACTTCTTGTTCTTATTGAGGACCTAGTTTAACTCCTAGTACACACATAGTGGCATAGAACTGTCTGCTATCCTCTTCCTTTTGTGGGCGGTTCAGTTGTGTGGGTTACAAACATTCAGGGAAAATATTTATACACATAAAAGTAAACAAAATAAACCATATTTTAAAAAATATCTGGTGAGTTAAACACATTATTTATAGCCATAGTCATTAGTATTTTGTCTATACTCTGCCCCACAGTTACCTGGCAATAGTTAAGTGTGCATGATTTATTATAAAAGGGGCTACTTGCCCCCTCTGCTCTTTCTTGCCTTCTTGCTCTCCCTCTCTCCTCTCATCCCTTCCCCCTCTCTCCCCATTCCCCTCCCCCCATCCCCACACATGCTCAAGGCTGGCCAGCCTCTACTCCTCTACTCCCTTCAAATATCTCTCTCTCTCTCTCTCTCTCTCTCTCTCTCTCTCTCTCTCTCTCT
>NW_021604577.1:2800138-2823276 GCF_004785775.1 Grammomys surdaster
CTCTCTCTCTCTCTCTCTCTCTCTCTCTCTCTCTCTCTCTCTCTCTCGTGGCTAGTAGCCCAGGGGAAGGGATGCCTCATCATGGGCCTGCAGAGGCACCACCTTCCCTGCCACCTGACTACACATCCACCAAACATATTCCTTCTCTCTTTATTTTTGTAAAACACAACAATAGTAAAAATAAATGGAAGGAGATAAAGTTTGTTTTACTAGGTAACTCTGTGACAGGCATTGTTACATCAGACCTTGACTTTGGACTACCAGCATACACTTTTGACACTGCGGACTCAGAGATCAGCACAAAACTTGAGACAAACACTAGCGTAATTTTCAAAATCAGGTGTGGGGGATTTCAAATTCTATATTTAAGGGGAAACATGATTGTGGCAGGGTCAGAAAGATAAATAGATGAGATCTGACTTAAAAGATAGTAACTTTTCTCCTAAACCCCCCAAAACAGACTTCAGAATGAGAGAAGCCATCAAACAATAAAATTCTCCCAGAGGCCATTATATCAACTCTTTTGCAGAGAGAAAGGAATACAAACATACTGGCAAACCTACCCAGTGGTTTTCTCACAGTAAAACAACAATAACTGGGATTTAAGGTTACCAAATTACTGATGTCTGTGTCTGGGAGAATGAATCAAATATAAAATATTTTTCAGATATAAAATTGCCTCTTACTACAGCCGAGGGACACTTTATAAAGTAAACTTTGGTTGAAATTTAGCTGGAAATCAGCAAGTAGCTTGACTATCCTGCAGCTATGCTCAAGGCAATGAAAGAGTTGTCTGAATTTATATATACAACTCCCAGACAGTGAATGGGTAGGAAGGCCTTCCATTTAAAGACATTGGATTACCCTAAAATTACCACTCAGGTGGGAAAGACAACATCTTTTCTTTCCCTAAATAATGACCTTCCTGAAGCTGTTGTCTGCAGACATTCTTTAGGAAAGTAATTAAGAATCAGATTTATATGTTTTAATAAGACAATTAAATATACCTGCACTGAATATGTAATGTGTCAAAAGAAGGATACAAATTTGAATAAGATCTTTTATTTATACCACTAAAATATGAATATTTTAGTAAAACAATTAATTTTTATATGAGGTATATCATATAACATATCACGTGTTCCCTAGAAACAGAAATTTGGTTTTAAAAAACTTAAAATGTGCATTTAAACATACATATATGAAAACAAGTACCAAATTAAATGAAAAGTATCCCAAATTGCTAAAATGTTTTCAATATAATTTTGAAATATTTAAGTTTAAACACTGTTTTCTAAGAAGAATTATACTTTTTCCCTTTCTCCTACCTCCCTCTTTTTCTTCCCCCTCCTCCTTCTTTCCTCTTACCACCTTCTCCCTCGCCCTCTCACTCTCCCTCTCCCTCTCTCCCTCCCCCTCCCCCTCCCTCTCCCTCTCCCCCTCTCTCCCTCTCCCTTTCTCTCTGTTTCACTATATAATTCAGGTCTCATTATATACCTCTTGTTGTCCTCGAACTCAGCCAGTACATGAAAAATATACCCCAGCATCCCTGGATAAAGCTAAGGCCCTGAAAATGAGCTCAAAGTTCCAGGAAGTCAGGTATTTGAGGATTCCAGAAGAAAAGAAGCTGATACCTGTCCCTGACACCCATTGATTGCAAAAAGAGACAACAGACCCTACAGTCATCTAAGGAAAACAATTTCCTGATGAATCACCTTTACCAAACCCTTACTTGTATTTCTAAAAAAGCCCATCCCATCTTGAAGCAATCTGAGTTCTCTTGAATTCTTGGCAGTGAGTGAATGAGTGCTGTGACCTGATCATGGATGGTGTGGCCAGAACTGAAGATGCCACCTCTCTTGTATTAAGTGGAGTCTGTTCTAACTGTTCCTCATCATCTAAAAGTAGCATCTTTTATTTCTTCCCTCACACTACTTATCCTTACCCCACATACTCAGTCTTCCCAGTGCTGGGATCTTCAGCACGTACCACCATGTTCAGCTTAGAAGGTTTATTTCATTTAAAAGCTCTGCTTAAGAACACCAGTACAAATGGTTGGATGATAGTTGTTTTTCCCAGTGTGATTTTATTTCAACATGTATGCCAGTATAATCCTTTCTAATGAATTTCCCAGTGTTGTTTCTTTTCCTCACATAGAGAAGTTGGATTAAAAGAAGTATGTCTACTTGTACATGTTTGTGAATTTACCTATGAAAGTTTTGAACCCAGAGGAATAATTTTCCTGTGTAACAGGGAAAAAAAAAAGCAAGGGACTTTCATTTCCTTTACAACTGAAGCATATACTCTTTTCCATTATGTGACTCACTGCACAGAGAACCAATGTAATAATAATTTAAAAAATCACTGTTAAACATGCAAATTTAACTCTTACTTGTATAGAATTTCAGATGAATGTTCCATTTTTATAACAGAGATCTACAGAATTAGATGAATACCATGCTTCCATCAAGCTAGGCTATTTTTAATAGAATCTATGATGGGCTGTCTGTATGATCCAGAAGGATTATCCCAGTCTTAGTCACAGCCATATTGTCTTCAGTCAAGAAAGCTGTAGGAAAAGTGAGAAAAAGTTAATGATTCTAAGTTGAAAATCTCCTGTCAGAAATTCAGAATGTTCCTTTTGGCTGGAGCAGACACCTGGCTGGTCTGCTCTCATGAAGGCATCTTATTCTGAACCTTCCTAGAGCAGCAGAGCAGTGGTAGAACCACTGCATTTGGAGCAGCTGAGGAACCACTGCACTCAGAGCAGCAGGATTTCAGGATCCCAGTGGAAGTCTGAGTCCCAGGAGCTCTTTGACCCAGGAACTCAGTATCACAGGATCACAGATACATCTGGACTTTATGGAGTTCTGACACAAGGAAGATAACACGAAAGACAGTCTCCAGTCAGAGACAGTAAGTGCAGGTAGAACTAGATTTAACCAGATGGCAAAAGCAAGCACAAGAATATAAGCAACAGAAACAGAAGTTACCTAGTATCATCAGAATCCAGTTCTCCTACCATAGCAAGCCCTGTACAATGCATCACACAGGAAAGGCAGGAGTCAAATTTAAAATCACTTCTCATGAGGATGATAGAAGAATTTAAGAAAGACATAGATAACTCCCTTAAAGAAATACTGGAGAACACAGGTAAACAGGTAGAAGTCCTTAAAGAGGAAACAAAAATTCCTTAAACAATTGCAAGACACAACTAAAACACAACCAAACAGGTGAAGGAATTAAACAAAGCCATCCAGGATCTAAAAACAGAAGTAGAAACAATAAAGAAGTTTTATATCTACTCTGGAGATATAAAACCTAGGAAAGGAATCAGGAGTCATAGATGAGAGCATAACCAACAGAATACAAGAGATAGAAGAGAGAATGTCATTGTGGAGAAGATACCATGGAAAACATTGACACAACTGTCAAAGAAAATGCAAAATACAAAAAGCTCCTAACCCAAAGCATTCAGGAAATCCGGGACACAATGAGAAGACCAAACCTAAGGATAATAGGAATAGATGAGAGTGAAGATTCCCAAATTAAACTGCTAGTAAATATCTTCAAGAAAATTATAGAGAAAAACTTTCCTAACCTAAAGAAAGAGATGCAATGAACATACAAGAAGCCTACAGAACTCCAAATAGACTAGACCAGAAAAGAAATTCCTCTCATCACATAATAATCAAAATATCAAATGCATAAAACAAAGAAAAAATGCTAAAAGCAGTAAGGAAAAACGATCAAGTAACACATAAAGGCAGACCTTTAAGAATGACACCAGACATCTCTCCAGAGGCTATAAATGCCAGAAGATCCTGGAGTGATATCATACAGACCCTAAGAGAACACAAATGCCAGCCCAGACTACTATACCCAGCAAAACTCTCAATCACTATAGATGGAGAAACCAAGGTATTCCATGAAAAAAAATTCACACAATATCTTACCAAAAATCCAGCCTTACAAAGGATAATAGTTGGAAAACTCCAACACAAGGAGAGAAACTAGAACATAGAAAAAGCAAGGAAGTAATCTTTCAACAAACCCAAAAGAAGATAGCTACACCTCTAATAACTAAAATAACAGGTAGAAACAATCACTTTTCCTTAATATCTCTCAACATCCATTGACTCAATTCCCCAATAAATAGATGTAAACTAACAGACTGGGTACTTAAACAGGACCCAGAATTTAGATGCATACAAGAAACGCACCTCAGTGGCAAAGACAGACACTACCTCAGAATAAGGGCTGGAAAACAATTTTCCAAGCAAATGGTCCCAAGAAACAAGCTAGAATAGCCATTCTAATTTCAAATAAAACTGACTTTCAACCAAAGTTATTAAAAAAGATAGGAAGGACACTCGTCATAGGAAAAATCTACCAAGATGAACTCTCAATTATGAACGTCTAGGCTCCAAATGCAAGGATATCCACATTCATAAAAGAAACTTTACTAAAACTCAAAGCACACATTGCACCTTACACAGTAATAGTGGGAGATTTAAACACCCCACTCTCAGCAATGGACAGATCATGGAAACAGAAACAGAGACACAGTAGAACTAACAGAAGTTATGAACCAAAAGGGTTTAACGGATATCTATAGAACATTTCAACTTAAAACAAAAGAATACACCTTTTTCTCAGCACCTCATGGTATCTTCTCCAATATAGACCATGTAATTGGACACAAAGCAGGCCATAACACATACAAAAATATTGAAATAATCCCTTGCATCCTATCAGAGCACCACGGACTAAGGCTAGGATTCAATAATAAGAAATCAATGGAAAGCCCAAATACACATGGAAACTGAACCATGCTCTACTCAATGATGACTTGGTCAAGGAAGAAATAAAGACAGAAAATAAAGACTTTTTAAAATTTAATGAAAATGAAAGTTCATCATACCAAAACTTATGGGACACAAAGAAAGCAGTGCTAAGGGGAAAAATCATAGCTCTAAGTGTCTACAAAAAGAAACTGGAGAGAGCATACATCAGCAACTTGACAACACACCTGAAAGCTCTAGAACAAAAAGAAGCAAATACACCCAAGAGGAGTAGATGGCAGAAAATAATCAAACTCAGGGCTGAAATCAACCAAGTAGAAACAAAAAGAACTACACAAAGAATCAACAAATCCAGGAGCTGGTTCTTTGAGAAAATCAACAAGATAGAAAAACCCTTAGCCAGACTAAACAGTAGTTACAGAAGCAGTATCCAAATTAATAAAATTAGAACTGAAAAAGGACATATAACAACAGAAACTGAGAAAATTCAAAAAAGCATCAGATCTTACTACAAAAGCTTATACTCAACAAAACTGGAAAATCTGGATGAAATGAATAATTTTTCTAGACAGATACCAGGTACCAAAGTTAAATCAGGAGCAGATAAACCATCTAAACAATCCTATAACCCCTAAAGAAATAGAAGCAGTCATTAAAAGTCTCCCCATCAAAAGAAAAACCCAGGACAAATGGTTTTAGTGCAGAATTCTATAAGACCTTAAAGGATGATTTAGTATCAATCCTCTTCAAACTATTCCACAAAGTAGAAAGAGAAGGAATACTATCCAATTCATTCTATGAAGCCATAATCAGGCTCATACCTAAACCTCACTAAGACCCAACAAAGAAAGAGAACTTCAGACCAATCTCCCTTATGAATATCAATGCAAAAATACTCAATAAAATTCTTGCAAACGGAATCCAAGAACACATCAAAACAATCATCCATCATGATCAAGTAGGCTTTAACCCAGGAATACAGGTATGGTTCAATATTTGGAAATCCATCTATGTAATCCACTATATAAACAAACTCAATCGGAAAAAAAAAAAAAAAAACATGATCATCTCACTAGATGCTGAGAAAACATTTGACAAAATTCAACATCCTTTCATGGTAAAAGTCTTGGAAAGATCAGGAATTCAAGGCCCATACCTAAACATAGTAAATGCAATATAGAGCAAACCAGTAGCCAACATCAAACTAAATGGAAAGAAACTTGAAGCAATCCCACTAAAATCAGGGACTAGACAAGGCTGCCCACTTTCTCCCTACCTATTCAGTATAGTACTGGAAGTCCTAGCCAGAGCAATTAGACAACCAAAAGAAGTCAAAGGGATACAAATGGGAAAGGAAAAAGTCAAAATATCACTATTTGCAGATGACATGATAATATACTTAAGTGACCCCAAAACTTCCACCAGAGAACTCATAAATCTGATAAACAACTTCAGCAAAGTGGCTGGATATAAAATCAACTCAAACAAATCAGTAGCCTTCCTCTACTCGAAAGATAAACAGACTGAGAAAGAAATTAGGAAAATGACACCCATCACAATAGTCACAAATAATCTAAAATACCTTTAGGGGACTCTAACCAAGCAAGTGAAAGACTTGTATGACAAGAACTTCAAGTCTCTGAAGAAAGAAATCAAAGATCTCAGAAGATGGAAAGATCTTCCATGCTCACTGATTGGCAGGATTAATGACCATATTGCTGAAAACAATCTACAGATTCAATGCAATCTCCATTAAAATCTCAACTCAATCCTTCACAGAGTTAGAGAAATTCTCAAATTCATTTGGAATAACAAAAAACCCAGGATAGTGAAAACTATTCTTAACAATAAAAGAACTTCTGGAGGAATCACCATCCCTGACCACAAGCTGTACTACAGAGCAATAGTGATAAAGATTGCATGGTATTGGTACAGAGACAGGAAGGAAGATCAATGGAATAAAATCGAAGACCCAGAAATGAACCCACACACTTATGGTCACTTGATATTTGATAAAGGAGCTAAAAGTTTCCAATGGAAAAAAGACAGTCTACTGTAGACTGTAGTTTTGTCCTAATCACAGTATCTTTTGCTTTACAGAAGCTTTTCAGCTTCATGAGGTCCCATTTATCAATTGTTGACTTTAGCGATTGAGCCATTGGTGTTCTCTTGAGGAAGTTGTCTCCTGTGCTTAATTCAAGGCTATTCCCCACTTTCTGTTCTGTTAGATTTAATGTATCTGGTTTTATGTTGAAGTGTTTGATCCACTTGGACTTGTTTTTAATGACTGAGTAGTTTCCCATTGTGTAAATATATCACATTTTCTCTATCCATTCTTCAGTTGAGAGACATCTAGATTTCTTTTGGCTATTATGAATAAAAATTTATGAACATAGTAGAGTAAGTGTCCTTGTGGGCTGGTGAAACATCTTGCGGGTACATGCCTAAATGTTGAGAGACAAGGCCATTGCCAGATAAATTCACAATGTTTGAGACTGCATGCACAATATCAAACCAGCAAATCCCAGTAAGTGGAAGGAGCTACCAAGTTCCACTCCTAGCTGAGGCAATAAAGAGCTTATATGAAAAAGAGGGTCTAGATTTTCCAGAGAGATAGCCCTTTGTAGGCTATTCATGCTACAGTAGATGGCCTTCCACCTGTGCACATACCTGCATTACCAAGTTAACCACATAGGTACACATACAAACACACACACACACACACACACACACACACACAAAATAGTATGTGAAATTGGGAGAGAAATGTATCAAAGGGAACTGGAAGGAGCTAGAGAATGGGAAGTAGAATACGGATTTGATCACAACACCTTCTGTTCATGTATAAAATCTTCAAACTTTAAAATATATATAAACATATGTGTGCAATTTGTATATAGATGTATATTAGATGAAATAAGAATATATAAATATATATTTAGATGATAAAATATATTGGTAACTGGTATGAAAATTCTTATTATAGTGAACACAAAAACAATGTCTGAAGTAACCACTATTATTCACATGCAGTATAATTGAATTTATACCATCCAATATAACTCAGATTGATGGATTTCCCTAGAATATGACCTTTCCATGGTTCCTGAAACTCAATCTGGAGAGACTGTACAGACAGCAAATAAATAGCTAATCTTATAAACAACAAATGTGTCCTAAGTCTGGCAATGTATATCTAAAGATATACATTGAAGCATTATGATTAGGCAAAATAACCCATGGTTTTCATTATCCACTTCACATATAAACAAAATCTATAGGTCCAGTGGACACATATTCCATGAAATATCTTGAAGCAGAGCTGCTTTTCACAGTAGCTAATTCTATTTGGAGAAATTGTAGGGACTGTTTTAAGTGACTAATAGTTCCACTGAGCAGGAACAGGTAAGCCAAATCATTAATGGTAGGTGAGTTTTATTGTAGGCCTGATAACAACTCTAAGGCATTTTTTTAAAGAATTGTGTATTTTTAATATATATATATATATATATATATATATATATATATATATATATATATGAAGAGAAAGTGCATCCTCTCCAGGAACAGTAAGTGCTCTTGATCACAGAGATACCTCTACAAACATCTAAACCAATTGTTTCAAGTTGAGAAAATTATTCTAACACTAGGCTGGAACATTAAATCAGTAAATTCTGAAGAATAATTATGGAGACTAATTAAACTAATTAATATAAAGCTATTACAAACAAAAGACTGAGCCACAATGTGGTACAAATTGATCAACTGGAATAAAATAGAAAGACACAAACAAGTTCACAAGAAAGTGCAGAATAATTTGATGAAGTCTTGAAAGACATAATATGTGTATTACGGTTTAAAAATCGTTTCCAAATCTCATGCTGAAGCTTGAGACTGCAACGATACTCAAAGGTGAGAGCTTTAAAAGGTTATTAGGGTACGAAGGCTCTCACCTCATGAAAGACTTAGTGCTATTACCGTAGAAACACATTAGGCATTGTGGGAGTAGAGGCGGGATTAAAAAGTATGTGTTCAGCCCAAACGTGTGCTAGACTAGCCTCAGCCGTGTATGCTACATAGAAAGGATCTCCCCAGAGTGGCAGATCTTTAATTTAAGGCTTCCCATCTTGAAAATTATGACCCAGTTTAAGTATTAATTGTACAAGTGTAAGGCATGCGGGGCACACCTGTGCTTGTGTGAGCGTGTTTGTCTGTGTGTTGTGTGTGTGTGTGTGTGTGTGTGTGTGTGTGTGTAGAGGCAACACTAAGTAGAGACTAGAAGACACTGTTCTTCAGCCAATCCTAGTTTTTTTTCCAAAGATCTTAGACCTTACCAAGTAGGCTAAGCTGATGGACCAAGGGAACCCAAAGACTCTGCCTGCCTCTTCTGCCCTAGCACTGAGATTACAAGCATGTCCCATAAAATTCACTTTTAAAACATGGCCTCTCATGTTGAAACTCAAGACTCCATGCTTATAAAGCATGCAGTTTACAAACTGAGCTACCAGATGGCCACAGATAATTTTTATGGCTTATAAATTATCCTCTTTGTAGTATTACAGAATCAGAAAGTGAACTGTGACAAAGTGTTTATAATATAGTATAAGCGTGACCAAAACTTTAAGGAAAATATTAATTATATCTGTTCCTCATACTGTAACCTAGACAGACAAGAAACAGTGAATTAATACTAAAAATATTAAACATTTCAAAAACAAAAACACAACAAAAATGATTAGAGTAATATATGTCAACCATTCTGAAACTGTATTTTCAAGATTTAATTTGACCAGAAGCAATCAAAAAATGCAATAAATGGCTGTAAAGCACCTGGCCATGGCACACTGTTAGAAAGATCAGAAAATCCTTGAAGGTTTGAGAAATCACATTGCTTTATGCCTGTGTCTGCTCTTCTACTTGAAATTTGACAATTTGAGATTTTCTTCAGTCATTTAAAAGACAAATGTTTATTCCTTAATGTTCTTAAATAATTTTTTGATTCAAATATCCATTCCATTTCTAGGACCAAACTGATTAACATTTTTACATTAATATTCCATCTTCATTTTATCACAAAATGTGTATACTCAGTAACGTCTTATAATTTTTTTGTTTATGCTTTGCTAAATTATTTCTCTCTCTGATTAGATTGTACAATATATGCCTTTAATTATGAAATTAAACTTAGCAACACAAGGATGCTACAAAACTATTAAGAAATTTTAGCATAAATTATTCATTTAAGAAAATGGAATGTGTCATCTATGAGAAAAACAGGTCATCAAATTCCGTGTCCCTTGAACCTTTTCTTCCGTGAGCCAAACCAAGGTGAGAGAACTGTGGCAAGAAGTCACAGGGGACAAACCCAGAATGTTCTAATAAAGTCACAAGTGCATTGGGGGCTGAGCTACTATCATCTACAGAGGGAACCTGATTCCAGCGGATATATAAACATTCAATCCTTCTCTGTAATACTGTTCTTATAAAAAATAAGGTGAACGTGAAAGACCAGATCCTGGGTTCAGACTCCGTCTTAGAGAACACGACCTAAGGCTAAAGGGCACCTAGCACCCATTTCCAGATTACACCCCAACAAACCTGTGTCTAGCACCAGTCTCCAGGTTACTCCCCCAACAAACCTGTGCCCCCAGGTTATAAGCCTGCCCATGGCACTTCACTTCCTAACAACCACCAATCAATCAGGAGGAAAGCAGAAGTTAAGTTTATAGTTTGGCTCCCCGTACCAACTAATTATTTAGAAGGGCAATAAAATTCTATAATAGCTCCCCAATAATATGTGTCCTAGGCTAGAAACCCCGATACTTGTTTGCTTACCTCTATAAATGCTTGCTTGAAACTGGGCTGGGGTTTCACCCTCCTGTCCTGCTGTGTCAGAAATGGCAGCATTGCCCAAGCTTGAACTTAAATAAAGACCCTAATGCAATTACACTAGGAATCGATTCTTTGCTGGTCTTTGGGGGCTCAGGAAACAGGCACAACAAATGAACAGTCATTGAAAACGTCCTCCTCTAAACTGTAAAACCCTCCACTCCCTCCTCTGCTACAAGCAACACTGTGTAGCCACGCCATGGACAGAAGTAGTGATCTGGGTTAAGCCAACTGAATTACTGGCCTTAGCATACAAGAGATGTGGATACTATTTAAACTGTTGGTCCAGTCAACAGGAGACCCTCCTGGTTAATGATTTCAGTTGATTCTGATGCCATTGAAAGTTCCACTTCCTCAGTAAGTTGCTCTGTCCTGGTAGCTTCTGGGTTAGTAAATTACATTAAATTTTTAACTCCAATGCAATCTCAGGGTGTTTTTTTTTTTTTTTAATTCTTGGCAACCCACCCCATTGCCTGACTCCAGCTGTCTTATGAAGAAGTTACTGCACATCTTAAGATTGATAGGGTTTTGTTTTCGATTACTAAGGATAAATAGCAGTTAAGGATGAAACTGATTCATATTTTCTCTTTATTGACTTTTTAGTAAAATAAATACAAAGATAGCGTTAGGTAGCATTAATATCATGTAATGTTTTCTGAAAGGTGACACAACCGATACAGATAATAGTTTAATAAATTCCAGAGGTTTCACTTCAGAATAGATAAAATACATGAGAAATAAAAGGTGTATGTGACAATTCAGTGATGAAATAGAATGATTTTTTCTAATAATGGAGATAAACATATTAAGTTGTATAAGAATTACGCTAATTGTTCATTAATTATAGATACATTATTGTTCATTTGTATGTGAAAATTGATAAGTGTGCTTCGTAGATTGTTTCCTTTGTGAACTTGACATAAGCTATTTTGGAAGAGGGAATATCAGCTAAGAAATTAACTCTTTAGATTTGCCTGTAGGCAAACCTATGGGACATTTTCTTTATTAGTCATTGATGTGATGCAAGAGGACCCAGCTTATTAAGATAAAGGTTCCACCCCAGAGAAGTTGGTCCTGGGTTGCATAGGAAAGCAATCTGAAAAGCCTTGAGGAGTAAGCCAGTAATCAGAGTTCCTCCATGGTCTCTGCCTCATTTCCTGTATCCCGATTCTTGGCTCGAGTTCCTATCCTGACTACCATTCATGACAGACTGTAAATAGTAATCCTTCCTCATCCTCCAAGATACTTTTAGACTTTGTGTTTTATCACATTACATCCCCTCCCTCCTCTCCTATTCCCAGCCTTATAAATCCCTCCTCCCACTACTCCTGCCCTCTCCTCAGAGAAGGGAAAGCCCTTGGAACCACCCTGACCTGGGACATCTAATTCCTGCAGAACTAAGCACATCCTCTGCCACTGAGGTCCAGCAAGGCACTGGTTACATTTTAAAATATCTTCATTAATTTACCACTTTTATTTTACGTTTTGAAAATGCACATGCTTCGAGGAACAATACTGAAAAAAACAGCTGAAGGAAATTGTGAGAGTTTAAATCAGGGTTACAAAGGAAGAAGTATGTTCTAAATGTCCAATGATGTTTTTATGTTTTCTTCAGACTCACAGAATTTTCATTTATATGTGATGCATCCTTTGTTAGTTGCTAGGAGTTAAACAAGGAAATGCTCTTAAGAGAAATTTTGCCACAATATCAACCCTCCCATGTCAGATCAGATTCATTTTATTGTACAAAAGGTCAAGTATCATTTACCAATGAGTAGTTTGCATGCCAAACATCCGTCACTCATAAATGCCATAAATCAGAAATCTGACAGAAGTAAAAACACTAGTCTCCTGGGTTGGCATGCAGTAAACTATTGAAAACTAGTCATGTTCCTTTAATGTTCAAAGATTGTCAGACAAGGTGTTTTCCTGATGAAGCTCAGCTGAGAAATCTGAAGATTCAGGTTGCTGGTTTTTGTTTTGTTTTGTTGTGTTTTTTTTTTTTTTAAGAAATCTCAGAGTACATGTAGATAATTCGAACAGTGCATACATCCTCACCTAAGAGAGGGCTGGCTTTGCACTCAGCTACTGCAGGATGATTTTGATTCATTTGCAAAGCCTTCTCTAAAGGACGTCTTTGTTATAGGAGGCCTGGCCAATTAGATGTCTAGTAATGTAAGCAATCATGAGTGAAGCAGTGTGACATCCATTTAGTCCCCAACACTCTGCAGCTGGAGCTCAACCCTATGGCTAATCAAACATTAAATTCCAGTCAAATATTCAGATGCTGGTTGGGGAAGGAACTTCCCTGGCTGCCTGTTGTTACACAAGGATTGCAGAAGGGTAAAACTTCCCGCAGACAATAGAAGTTTGCCATCTTAAAGTACTCTTTTCTCTGAACTGTGCCCTGCTGGTCTCTTCCCTTAGCTCCTTGTCATGTTTTCTTTCTCTATAACATGCTATAACTGCGTGGTTTAAGAATATCACTTTCAATGAGTGCAATAATTTTTACCTTTGTTTAATTTGCTCAAAATTTTGCTTGGATTTGGGAAGACTGCGACTTGTATCTGGCAGCTGGTAGCAACAGTGAGTCTGCTCTTAAGGACTGTGCCTCATAACATGACAGAGTCCCTCACATGTCACAAGCCCTCTAGAGAGGACCCTTTCGTTAATGATATTGTAGCAAATAACAGTGAGTGCAGGGATACTCAAAGAACTTAGTGTCAAAAAGCAATAATGTGCCTTCAGGTTAACAAGAGATATATGAAGTAAACAGAAACTATGACTTCCAAAAGTACCAGTGGCTGGAGGGAAGAGGACTCCTGATTCTAAAACCTGTACAGTGAGGACATATTGACTGGAAGCACACTTGGCAGATGATAACCTGGACAGACACAACAGTATAGAAGGTCCAGCTATCCAAATGTTTGAAATCATGGGCAGAAGAGAATGGTAATGATACATATTGAACCTGAAATGCCCCTCAAGACTTGTGTGCTGAATTGTGAGTCTTTGGATATTGATTGATTCAATCCTAAGGGCTGTGAGATGGCCAGTGGATTTTTTTTTGTCTGAGAAGTCATGATTTAATCGCATTATTAGAAGTTGATAGAGCCTAGAGATGGGCTCTGGCTAGAGGAAATAGGTCACTGAGCTTGTCTTTGAAGTGTGCTATCTTTTGCCAACCATTTCTGTCACTGTCCCTCTGCCTCCCAGCTGCCAGGAGATGATCAGCTTGGATCAATCCAGCCCTCTCTGATACTGCATTCTACCTCACTTCAGCTCCATAACAACGGAGCCAGCTTATTATGGGTTGAAACCTTGAGGCCATGAGCCAAAGAAACTTTCCCAGTTTTAAGTTGCTTTCACAAATATTTTGTCAGACTAAAAAAAAAACTATGCTATGGCTTCACAGAAGGATATCTCATTCTTCAATAGGCTTATTAGGTTTTCATGATTCATAGAAAGTGATAAAAATCTCAGGAATATAGTCTAGCACTACCTAATGGAACATTCAGTCTGCTAAAAGCACCATTGTGTATTCTAGTTGGTTTTTTTACGTCAAATTAAAAGTTCAGCTACTTTGAAATTTACGTTCTTCTAAGAAATGTAAATTACTAAATACCTTATAGTCAATTGAATTTAAAATATACATCCATATGTAAAATTATATATATTTAAATATTTTAAAAAATATTTTAAAAAGTTGCAACAGTGTTTAGGCAATATACAGTCAGCAGATAGTTTAAATATTTCAAAAAATAATCTCCCTTTATGACGTATACAGTGGAGTTCAATCATTCAGTATAATCTTGGGTAGGTCATGATTTGAAGTTTCTGACAAATGGGTGCTTAGCTAAAAAGACCATCTTTTGAACTTCCGGGGTAAATACTAGAACTCTTTGGAAGCTGACTCTTGTGGAACACACTTGTAATTACATCACTCAGGAGATGAAGCTAGAGGACTTCAAGTTCAAGGCCGGCTAGAGCTTTAAAAACTCTAGAGCTTTAAATATTGTTTCTATGTAGTAAGATGAATTTATGAAAGAAATTTATTTTCAGTGATGTCCTGGTTAGATTTTTGTCAACTTGAGCTAATCTATAGTCTTTTGGGGGTGAGGGCATCTTGATTGAGATAATACCCTCAATCAAATCAGAGTGTGGACAAACCTGTCACCGTTTTTCTTGGTTAATTACTGATACAGGAAGGTATGGCCCACTGGAGGTGAGACTATCTTTGGTTAGGGGATTTGGGTGATAAAGCAAACAGAGCAAGCCATGAGTGGAAAGCCAATAAATAACACTCCTCCATGGCTTCTGCCTCAGTTCCTGCCTCCAGTTCCTGCCCTGTTTGAATTCCTGGTTTGATTTGCTATTACTTGTATTTATAAGATGAAACAATTTCTTTTGTTTTCAAATTTACTTTGGTCATGGTATTTTATCACAGCAATAAAAGCCCTAAATAGGAAATATATTGATCCCAGGTTGATGGGATATTGCTGTAACAAATATGACCTTCTGTTTTGGGGATAGATACTGTTGTACCATTTTACATTATTGCCTAGTACAGAGTACTCAGCACTCATGGAAATGTTTTAAAGATAAAATGTTGATATCCAGGCAGATAATAGATGACTAGTTTGTCAAGTTTCAGAGGAAAGCAAAGACTATCAGAGCCACATATGTGATTTTAGATTAAGAATATATTTCTGGTTTTCCGTAGCTGAAAAAAGATGGCTACCACTAACAAGAGAATAGGTCCACTAAAATGGAACATTTCCTTAGACAACAGCTGAGGCTCTGGACTCCTGGGGCTGAGAAACCAACTGTATTTAAAAGAAGCCAGAATACTTGAGGCAAAAATCTAGGAAGAGTTTCTACAGGGCCACAGGCTAAACTGTGGTCCAGAAGGAGCCAAGACTTTGTGCTGACTGCCAAACTTCGTAATATATAAGAGTTTCCCAGATGATAAGTTTAAAGGCATGAAAGTGTCATAGGGAGCAGGTGACATTCAGCACTATATGAAGCCATGAAAGGTCACTGAGGAAGGTGTAACCTCAGTTGTCATAAAAGCCTCAGGGTTAAAGGAGTCACAGTGAGGCTTGGCACCACGTGCTAGGGTCAGAGTCCCTGAAAACAGACAAGAGCATAGATTATTGGTGAAGATACAGATCAATTACAATAGAACTTTCAGCACGTTAGAGATGCCAAGAGAGTTGCAGTTCCTCTAGGAGACAAGATTTATGTGCTCCAGAGTGCGTGCAGAAGAGGGGAAATCGAGCAGCTAAGGCCCTTTGGGGTAGAGAAGCCCTCCAGTCCTGTAAATCTGACACTGAAGTTCAGACTGCTACACTTTGGTTTCACTTTGATCTATTCCTTGATTCGTCCACCTTGAAATCAGAAAGTATTTAATACTTTTTTATAGGAGCCCATGGTCGAGTCTTTGAATGTCATCTTAGAGGGATTCAAATTTTGAAAGAGAGGAAGTTTTAAAGTGTATGAAGTTTTAAAGACGGTAGGACTTTTAAAAGTTGAGATGCATGTTATAGTGAGATATTGATATTAATATGAGTTCGTGGAGATAAACAGGACAGGTTATAGTTTAATAGGGATAGTTATGTGATGGTGTGTCAAACTGACAAAGGATCCATTATCTTGATTTTATTTGTTTTGGGGGGGGTATTATTGTTTTGTTTTGTTTTTTTGTCAACTTGACATAGGAATCTTATGGGTAATAAACTGAGAAATACTGCCACACAACTATCATGTCGGTAGACCTGTGAAATTTGTCTTAAATGTTGACTGATAGAGGCCCAGCTCATTAGGGGTGTTGGCATTCTTGGGATGTGATTGTCATTGCTAAGAAGTCACACTTAGCAAGCCACAAATAGCAAAAACTAAAGCAGCATTCCTTCATGATTTCTGCCTCCGGGTTCCTGCCCTGACTTCTCTCCATAATGGACTGTTACCTGGATATATAAGATGAAATGAACCCTTTCCTCCTTCAAGTTTCTCTTGTGTCTGGTGTTTTATCACAGCAATAAAAGCCCTAACTAAGACAGATGTTAAAACTGTCCAAGCATGCCAAGGAAAGTCATCTAAGCTGCTTATCCAGGAACTCCCACTGGGTGACAAAAGATACTTAAGAGCTGTCAGGAGGAAATCAATAGAAAATCTAGTCAGCAGCTTTGTGTATTTTCTAGTACTAAACCCTATGCTAAGTATTTTCCATGTGTTACTGTAAAAGAAATGTAAACTGTTGATATCTGGCCAATATAGTGGTTTGTGAGAAGTACTATTCAGAGGCATTAATGCCCCTTCAACCCACACTCTACCTTCTGAAGGCTGGAAGATGGGGTGACAGTTTTGTATTAGTACATTTGAATTCAAATTAAATGATCTTTACATTTTGATACATATTCTATGATACTACCTTCCTTTCAGGTTCTAGAAGTTGACTTATTTTAATTGCAAAGCCATAGTTGGACAAAATATGTATTTCTAATGGGCCTAGGAGTGTTTTGCAATTTCTCCTACTTGGAGTTGCAGTGCTGTGAATGACAGCAGGATGACAAAGGAGGTTAAGGTACACTACAGCTCATTAAACACATTCAAGGAAACTGGTAGAGGAATGTGATCTGATATTTCAACCAGGTTCTTAAATCATTGCATCATGGCAATAAATTTGAACTGGAGGAATGTGGAAGAAACAAGAGAGGAAGAGGAAAATGGAGAGAAGAGGAGAAGGGAGAGAGGGGGAAGGGGAAGGGAGAGAGAGAGAGACGGAGAGAGAGACAGAGAGAGAGAGAGGGGGGGGGAGAGAGAGAGAGAAACTGAAATGAAAAAGTCATAGGGAACTCCATATTGTTTAAACCATTTTCATCAAATTTCACCTATGTAGACAAGGTTGTGTTATTTAACATAGCTGTAGAGAAGCAAGTGGTTATTATTGATAGTTGCACAGGCTTTTTCAGCAGGCAGCAAAGCTGAGCACTTCTCTGCTTTAGAGCCTTATCTCTGTAAAGCAGCAGCCTTGAGAACACAACTCACTCCATCTGTGTTACATGTTCTGATCCTAGCAGCTGAGGAACAGCAGCAGGTGATAGACTCCTAACCCTTGGGGAACTGGAGCAGTCAGACAGCAAAGAAATAAATACTTGGCACAAATACTTCCTTCTCTCATTTGTGCTTACTCACAGGATGCACTGTGAGATGCATGCCCTGCACCTTAAGTTACCTGATGTTTGAAGCTATTGCAGAATCTGTCTGATAGCTCAAATTTTAGTACACTCACAGATCCAAGAACCTTTAAGTAATATGTCCTGGATGCTTGTTTCATTTCATTACATGGGACAATGGTGGCTATCTTATATGTTACGTTTTGCATAACTGTCCTGTGTGCACAAACATGGTCTTTGAAAACTTGTGCAAGCAATACAAAGATGCTTGTAGTAGCTGCTGCTTTCAAATTGCTTATTAGCTGTTTGTTATGGTTGCTTCAGGGAATTTATGTTGGTGGTATGATTATTGTTTTGGATTTTTCTCGTTACTGACAAATGGAAAGAGAATTGGGTGATCTTACTTCACCATTTTGTCACCCGATGACATATTCAAGCAGGAAGATACGCGATATGGCAACTTTGGACTTGATGAGGTATCTGTATAATTCTTATAGGTATTCATTTTACATATATTTATGCAGCATATAAATATATTCAATCTTCTAATGGCATGCAGACTGAATTATGTGAAATAAAATTCTGCTTTCCAATCATGAAAGATTGATGACTTAATGACTGAGCAAAGAAAAGGGAAAGGATACTTGTGAAGTGTAAGTTGGTGATGGGGTGAATAAGGGAGTCAGGAGCAGATGTTAGAGCTATGATATATCAAGTCATTTTCCCAAATGAGCATTCAGATCTACAGGCTTTCCTCCACATACAAATGCTGAAGCTGTGGAAAAGAGAAAGCAGCTTCATAGTTTCCTAGGTACATGACTGAAACTCCTCCAAACATCAGGTATACAAGGGGAAATACTAATTTATTTATTATGTGACATAAGAGTCTTTAAGCTTTATTTATCTTATTTTATATGTGTATGGGAGCTTGGAGATGTATATCATGCTCGCCTGGTGCTTTTCGAGGTCAGAAGAAGACATCAGGCCAGATATTTGCAAGTCACCACATGGATGTTGGGAACTGAAACAAGGTCACCTGCACGAGAAGGAAGTGATCTTAATAATTAAGCGATCACGCTTCCATCCCTAGAAATGAAGAAATAAAAACCAGAAGATACTACTTGGAAAAAGTATTTTATGCTAAGTGTATAGAATTAACAACAAGCTGTAGAGAATCGTGTCCAGGCAAAAGAGAGTATGAAGAAGTGATAATACAGTAAGCAAGGACTTAGCAAAATGTGCTTGGTTAGGTCCTTTTTGGTTTTCATTAATTAATTTATTTGTTCACTTTATTTCCTGATCACACACACCCACTACTCCTAGTCCGATCCCCACCTCAAAAAGCCTCTCTCCCATCCCCCTCCCTTTGTCCTCTGAGAAGGGGGAGGCCTCTCCTGGGTATCACTATCCCCTGGCACATGAAGTCACTGAAGGACCAGGCATATTCTCTTACACTGAGGCCAGACAAGGCAGCCTAGTTAGGAGAACAGAATCCATAGTCAGGCAACAGATTCAAGGAACAGCTTCCCTGCTCTTGAGAGACTCACATGAAGACCAAGCTGTCTGCTACATATGTGTGGGGGATAGGGTCGGGTAAGTGCAGCCCATGTTTACTCTTTGGTTGGTGGTTCAATCTCTGGGAGCTCCCAACAATCCAAGGTAATTTTCTCTGTTGGTTTTCTTGTGGAGTCCTTATATCCTTCTGAGTAAGATTCAAGCATCTTCCCTTGGGACCTTCTTACTACCAAGTTTCTTTGTGTCTGTGGGTTATAGTAGCATGGTTATCCTGCACTTTATAGCTAATGTCCACTTATAAATGAGTACATACAATACTTGTCTTTCCGGCTCTGGCTTACCTCACTCAGGATGACATTTTCAAGTTCCATCCTTTTGCCTGCAAACTTCATGAATTCTTTCTTTTTGAGAGGTGATACATTGTGCAGATGAGCCACATTTTCTTTTCCATTCTATAAAATGGATAAAGAAAGTTGAGAGGAATCTGGGTTGTTTCCACTTTCTGGATACTATGAATAAAGCTGCTATGTACATAGTTGAACAAGTGTTGGTTATATGGCCAGGAGTAGTATAGGTGGGTTTTGAGGTAGAACTATTCCCAATTGTCTGAGAAACCACCAAATTGATTTCCAGAGTAGTTATACAATTTTACACTCCATCAGCAATGGAGGAGTGTTCCCCTTGTTCTATATCCTTGCCAGCATTTGCTGTTGCTTGAGATTTTGATCTTAGTCACTCTGAAGACTGTAAGGTGAAATCTCATGTTAATTTGCATTTTCCTGATGACAAAGGACACTGAACATCTTTAAGTGTTTCTCAGCCATTAGAGAGTTGTTTAGATCCTTTTTGTGTTGCTGGGTAAATGCTCCCTGTAACATCAATCTCCAGATCTTAAATCTATTCTTAGGAGATCAAAAAGTGGTCAAATGACCATTTCAGGAGCAGAGGGGTAAAGTAGGAATTCTTTCTTGTGATCATGATTCACTTCATGCATGTGGGGGCAGGAAGGGGAGAAAGACTGAGAAAAAATGAAAGCTTTCATTCTAAGTTACTCCCCACTAAACGATTCATCCTATGGGGTAGTGTAACCCTATACCACTGTGTGAGGTTGTGTATGCTTCATAGTCTGTATACAACCCAGGTTCTCCACATTAAAACATGTGAAAAGATAATTTGGGAAGACAGGTATGAAAGTAGTTAAGAAAATTATCAGTGTTTTTAAATCATATCACATAGATATGCTTAGCAATACTAATTCTTGTTATCACCCATTCATTTCTCCAGTAGCACCATGTAATAAATCCAAGTCATCTGAATTGTCAGTCCAATCACTAATTTCAATCCTTGGGATTTTGTCACAGAAACATTTATTTGTGTTCGGCAAAGTATATTTGTGGTGTACTTCATAAAATTTCCATCCAGTACTACTCCCCTGTTTACTCCAGTCTTCAATGCCTGTCATTCAGGTTTCTGGAAGCAGACAGGGCATTCATGAGGGAATAAGAGCCATTGCAAACAGGGTAACATTTGGCAGATGAAGAGACTTTTGAAGTCTTTTGTGGTATTGGTGCACAGTGTCTATTTTAGATTTAATTAAGGACTTAATTTCCTTAGAAGTATTCTTCTGATATCTGCATCCAGATACATTACTTTATAAATAAAGTTAAGTCCTTAGGAGAAAGTCATGCAATTTAGGTCTATTATATTCTAAACATGTCTTTATGCACATTTTGAAAATAAATAACAGTTACAAGATGGTGAGGAACTACAAAAGAGCTTCATTTGTGCATCTGCAGACTGATAGTTAAGGCTTAATAGTCTCTGTTTTCTTTTAGCTAGCAAAACTCTGGTTTTCTGAACTGGATGGATTGAGTCCACGTAACTGATTTTTCAGGCTTTAGAGTGAGTATGTGCTATAGATTCCTCATTATTTAAGATGATAAAAATGTAAACTAATTGATTCAGTGGATCAGAATAAGGTAATAGCCTAATGGCTATTTAAGATCAGTAGGAACCTGACATTGGCCAAGGACATGGAAATGGGCTTCAGGCAGGAATCTAACATTAGTGTAGAACTAAGAAGTGATTTCAGGCAAGAATCTAAAATGTAGGCTAGAACAAAGAAGTAACTTCAGGCAGGAATCTAAATCTTAGGCTAGAACAAGGAAGTAGGCTTCAGACATGAAAATGACTTTGGGCTAGGACAGGGAAGTAGGCTCAGATATTTTGGTCATTCTGATAAGCCCTTTGAAACAGTGATCACAGGAGTGATCCCAGGACTTTGTTTATTGCCTTGCTTGTTCTTTGACTATTTGCATCTATTTTATTGCTAATTCCTCAACCCTGAACTGACCTTAATACTTGCATGTAATTAAAATGGTATAAAGGCAGATCAGGAAAAATTTTAAAAAGATAAAATAAATCAAAAATTAATTTAAAAATATGCAAATGAAAAAAAAACAGCTTTACCCATCTTATAATTTCTCAACTTCTGCTATTTTCTCTGCAGGAGCCTTCAAAGCTACTTGTGGAAAGGAGACCAGGGGTGGTCACTGAACAGCAGCAGTGTTGGCAAGGAATGAATTCCAGTCGATTAGGCCACTGAAATATGGGGAAGAAATGGTGGCATTTGGTTAGAACTAGGGCTCTCAGAGTAAGAAAGTTTTAAGTTGTTCTATTGTGCCAGGAAGGACAAATCTGAGCCAGAGGAAACAGTCTTCACCTGTGGGTACTGGGACAATACAGGAACCTTTCCCCCACTGAAACAAAGGGCAAAGAGAGGAGACTGACAAACAGGTACTACGTTTCTATTTCAGAAAGAAGTTTAGGTCTTGTGTCATTACAGATAAAGATGGCTGTATAACCAGACATGCATGCATGCATGAACAATCCTCTAAGATTGCCACATGACCTATCATCCTCTAAGTTCACAATCAAAATCTCTATAAGTAAGTCTCCTCTCTCTCTCTCTCTCTCTCTCTCTCTCTCCCTCCCTCCCTCCCTCCCTCCCTCCCTCCCTCCCTCTCTCTCTCTCTCTCTCTCCACACATACACACATACACACAATTTTTTTTCATTATTTCAAATCATTAGCCTTTTTAAAAACATCACAATACTTAACAATACACTGTTTATAATTTTTCAACCCCCTTTCTTAGTATTATGCATTTAAATTTTACTAAGCGACTTTAAAAACCGGGTGTGAGATGACTAACATCTAGAGTGTACTGTCTTCTTTATCGATGTAAACTATGCCTGCATTTATTTAGTCTTACTTTGATTTAGCAAAATTAATTTTCCTGTGTAGGATTTGTACGTATCTCTTTGGGTTTATACATAAAATTTTAACATTTGACTGCCATAATTTAAATGGTATAGTTTTTGTAGTTCAAACACAATTGTTGCCCGTCTCTTTTGCTACACTGTGGGTTCTTCTTTCTTCCACACTTCTCTACTCTTTTTCTTTCATGCTCTCAGTTCCCTAACACTAGATAAAAGAGAAAAAAATGATGGAGGGGAAAGGAAAGATATCCTTGAATAAATCAGGGGTTGGAAAGAGGGTGTAATTATTGTTAGACTACTTATTTCTGATTAGGCGTATGAAGTTCCTTGGGGCAAGTTTGATCTTCTCTATAAGGATATCTCATTCTTCCTTCTCCTCCTCCTCCTCCTCCTCCTCCTCCTCCTCCTCCTCCTCCTCCTCCTCTTCTCCTTCTCCTTCTCCTTCTCCTTCTCCTTCTCCTTCTCCTTCT
>NW_021604577.1:2823676-2824426 GCF_004785775.1 Grammomys surdaster
CTCCCTCCCTCCCTCCCTCCCTCTCTCTCTCTCTCTCTCTCCACACATACACACATACACACAATTTTTTTTCATTATTTCAAATCATTAGCCTTTTTAAAAACATCACAATACTTAACAATACACTGTTTATAATTTTTCAACCCCCTTTCTTAGTATTATGCATTTAAATTTTACTAAGCGACTTTAAAAACCGGGTGTGAGATGACTAACATCTAGAGTGTACTGTCTTCTTTATCGATGTAAACTATGCCTGCATTTATTTAGTCTTACTTTGATTTAGCAAAATTAATTTTCCTGTGTAGGATTTGTACGTATCTCTTTGGGTTTATACATAAAATTTTAACATTTGACTGCCATAATTTAAATGGTATAGTTTTTGTAGTTCAAACACAATTGTTGCCCGTCTCTTTTGCTACACTGTGGGTTCTTCTTTCTTCCACACTTCTCTACTCTTTTTCTTTCATGCTCTCAGTTCCCTAACACTAGATAAAAGAGAAAAAAATGATGGAGGGGAAAGGAAAGATATCCTTGAATAAATCAGGGGTTGGAAAGAGGGTGTAATTATTGTTAGACTACTTATTTCTGATTAGGCGTATGAAGTTCCTTGGGGCAAGTTTGATCTTCTCTATAAGGATATCTCATTCTTCCTTCTCCTCCTCCTCCTCCTCCTCCTCCTCCTCCTCCTCCTCCTCCTCTTCTCCTTCTCCTTCTCCTTCTCCTTCTCCTTCTCCTTCTCCTTCTCCTTCT
>NW_021604577.1:2824436-2882793 GCF_004785775.1 Grammomys surdaster
CTTCTCCTTCTCCTTCTCCTTCTCCTTCTCCTTCTCCTTCTCCTTCTTCTTCTTCTTGTTTGTTTGCACATGACCAGTAACAAACCACGACCAACCACAACCAAAAACCAACTAACAAACCACCTATTGGTGCCCTAGCATTTATATTCTCTCAAAAAGTCCCCAGATTTCCCAATATCACACAATCACAGAAGCTATCTGCAGCTGGTAAAATCATGCCCCTGCTAGACCACAAGGCAAATCATAGTCAGCTGCTACAGATAGTCTGAAGCAGCCCTATATCCCACACGTGGGATTAAAATGAAAACAAAGTTTTATAATATTTCTGTGTTTTTCACAGTAACCAAAATTCCCAAATTCTTACTACAAATTGTTGCTGGTATATGGAAAACATGATTGACATTTTTATGCTGACTTTTAAAATTATTTTGAGATTCCAAGATAATTACATATTTTTGCATTCTTTATTAATTTTACTTTTTGTAAATGTTGTATGAAAGTATGTGAATATTGCCTGCCTCAGTTTCTGCCACTCCCTTGATGCTGGGCTGAGGTCGGCCCTCATTTGCTTCATTTTTCTTTAAGCTTTCCTAAGTGTCATAGGACAAGGTTAACAGAGCATTGCTGAGGTACCATATTGTGAAGGTATAATCCATATTTTCTTCCTTTTGGGGCTTTGTATGTTTCCTTTACATTGTGATTTTGCATTTATGAGCCTCCAATTCCCATGTTGACTTAACGCAGAGACATTCTTCATCTTTGTCACAACCTTGGTACTTAAGGAAACATTTCTAAGATTTTCTCAGATGATTATTACTATAGAAAGTTGCCAGCTGTCATTTATCAGGTTAAAGATGTGTCGTCGTTTTTGGCTGGGGGATTTTATGAGACAAACTTGCCAAGCTGTACTAGAAGCATTTTTCTGCTACTAGAATGAGTAATATTCCCATTAACCTGTTATTAGATAATATAATAGTTGATTTTCCAGTACTAAACTACTATATCATTTTGTAGTCCCTCTTGAATTAAAACTCTCAATGTTTTATTTGAGATATTTTCCTTTCATCTGTACAAATTTTTCTTATTGCATTATGACATAGTATATATATCAATGATATATTATACTAAAGTTTGATGATAGAGGGTACATTTTTTAAATTCAGGTGTTATGTGTATAGCTTAAGTAACTTATTTCTTAATATTGTGATTGCTTTTACTGTAAAACAACTGATCCAGGAGTTTTCCTTATAAGTAAATCATTAAATTTTAGCACAATTACTGAAGGTATTTCCTTTCATCTTAAATGTTATGGCTCTCCAAATACTGTTTTTTCTTTTTGTATCAAAGTTTTTGATTTTTTGTTTGTTCTTATATTTATTTTATTTTATTGTTATTTTTGTTTTGTTTTTGTCCTTTACTTGTGAATAGTCCTTTTCAATAAACAAATTCTTAGGCAAATGCTCTAGTTCATGGATCAAATAAAAGCTCATACTTTAAGAGGACCTAGGTTCTGTCTCCAGGAGTATGAAAGGAGAGCAGAGGGAAGACAGGATATAATAGGGGAACTGAGGAAAACAGAAAGGAAGAAGAAGGGTCGTTCACTTGCTAGACAAGAACTGTTGATCACTCTGCTGGATACCCTATTTACTTTTATTTTGAGCCATCCTCTCTGGAAGCTTCCCAGCCTGGACTTGAAATCTCGGTGCAGTAAAAGCAGACCTCAAACTTACAGTGTTCCTGCCTCAGACTCTGAAGTACTTTAGATTATAGGTTTCCACTAATGGGTCCAGCTCTCATTACTGAAATTTCAGATTGTGTTGAGACAAGTTGTTCCCACTCTTAATGGCTTCAAGGTCTACAATATTTCCTTTTCTCCTTGTATGATTTTTTTCTTCTTTGTCAAAAACTAAGTGGGAGCAGCTCATTTGTTTTATTTTCCAGATCATCTATCCTTCTCCATTTTCCTACCTACTGTGTTTATGCTGATCGCAGGCTTATTTATTAATATAGCTGTATAGTACAATATGAATTTATATATTTAATATTACTTTGGCTATTCCTGGAAAAAATTAAAAACAGATCTACCATACAATCTTGCTATTTCATTCCTGAGCATATACACAGACAAATCCATACCACCACAGATATGTGTCCTCTGTTTATTGATGGTTTATTGTGTTTCAAATATAACCAACCTAGTTTTTCATCAACAGGTAAATGTCTAATTCAAAAATCTGTTACATACATATATATATATATATATATATATATATATATATGAATATGTACAGCTCTAAATAAATACCACTGTTCATAGGAAACTTGTTTGTAATAGCCAGAAACTGGAAGAGATCCAGATGGACTTCAACCGAAGAATGGATACAGAAAAATGTGGCTCATTTACACAATGGAATACTATTCAGCTATTAAAACAAGGACATCATGATTTTTGCAGGCAAATGGATAGAACTAGAAAATATCATCCTGAATGAGGTAACCCAGAAACAAAATGATATGAATGGTATATATTCACTTATAAGAGGTTAATTAGTCAAGACATACAGAATACCCATGATACACCCCAGAGACCCAGAGACAGTAATCAAGAAAGAAGGCCCAAGTGAGTATGCTTGAGGAAGAGAGAACAAAATAGACATTGGAAGGAAAGAGAGGGATGTACCTGGGTGGAAGAGGGGAGGAGGGAATAGGAGGGCAGAATTAGGTATGGCGAGAAACAGGAAAAAGGTCCAGGGGCCAGAAGAATGAATGGAAGTATGCAGCTACCAGAGGTGGTGGTGGGGGAAATCTCTAGGAAGTTCCAAAGACCTGGATATAGCAAGCACCCTGGACTCAATGCGGGTGACCTTAGCTGAAATGTCCAACATTGGGAACATGGAACCTGAAGAGACCACCTGCAGTAATCAAACAGGATCCCAAAGTGGAAAGATGGGGACACCAACCCATCTACAAAACTTTTGACCCAAAACTGCTCCTGTCTAAAAGAAATGCAGAGACAAAAATGGAGCAGAAACTGAAGGAATGGCTGACCAGTGACAAGCCTAACTTGGGATCAATCCCATGGGCAAGCACCAATCCCTAACACTCTTAATAATGCTGTGTTGTACTTGCAGACAGGAAGCTAGCATGGATGTTGTCTGAGAAGCTCTAGGACTAAGACAGATGCAGATACCCACAGTCAAGCATTGGATGAAGGTTAGGGACCCCTGTGGAAGATTTAGGGGAAGGATTGAAGGAACTGAAGGGGGTGGCACACAACACAGGAAGACAAACAGTGTTAACTAACTTTGAACCCTAGGTGTTCCCAGAGACTGAGCCACCAACCAAAGTACATAGACATACTTGTCCAAGGCCCCCAGCACATATGTAGCTTTTTTGGCTACAGTGGGAGAAGATGTGCCTAATCCTGTAGAGACTTGATGCCTCAGGGTAATGAATACCTGTTGGAGGATACTCTCTCAGAGGTGAAGAGAAGGAGGGATAGAAAGAAGAACTCTGGGAGGGGAACCCAGAGGGCAGGCAGCATTTGGGATGTAAATAAATAAAATAATTGATTAATTAAAAAAAGAAAAGGAAAATATCAAATCAAAATTTTAATCACTTAAATGAATAGATCTAGTATAATGTTAAGTTATATATATATATAAAACATATAATAGTATATGTAACATGTAATGTGTAGCATGTAACATGTGGGCTGAAAGAGAATCCTCAGATGTGAATTCTGTTGGTTTTTTTTAATCCAAAGAGAACTACATTGTATGTTGCTACCATTCTCCTGCTGAGAACAATAAATGCTCATCCTTTACTTTGTCCATGGTTCATCATGTGTTAAATCACCAGAATTCTAAATTTCACTGATTAGGTAGATATGATCTTCTGTAACATAAGGGAGATTCATTTACTTTTTCCTATGTTGATATTTTTTGTTTCAGTGCCATTTTTCTCATTAACTTATATTGACAAATCAGATAAAAATTCACAGATTAAATATGCATGTACTTTTCATGAATATATTGTTCCATCAGTCTAATTATGGATATGTATGCTGATATCTCACTTTGCTTCCATACTGTGTTACAATATGAGTCTTGTGATCAGATAGAATAAATTCTTCAACCTGATTCTTTATTCTTAATAGCACTTTGGTGATACTAAATGGTTCCTATTTCATAAAAGTTTTAGAGTTTGCTAGTCATTTCACATAAAAGTCTTGGTGATATTTTTGCTGGAATTCTGTCTGGTTTGTAGCTTACATTGAGAAAAATTATATTAACAAAATTGAACTATTAAATCTGTTAGCATGTTATACATCTTCATTTAGAACTTTTCCCCAATTTCTCTGTTTGAGATGAATATTGCATATTTTAGTTTTACTTTTACTTTAGTTCTTTACTTGGTACCTGTATCCTCTGATGTTTCTCATCATGAGTCTCCTGGTTACAAAATTTTTCATGCTGTATCTTGGTAATTTAACAATAGTATCTACTAAGTTACAATTTAAGAAAATCTTACTCTTACATCCTTCTTCCTGCTTCTCTACCTTTCATTTACAGTTGACGACCTTTCTTTCCAAATGCTATAAACACCAGAGTGGATTGTTATCTCTTATTTTACTAGGCAGTTAATTCCTATGTATTTTTAAAACGAGGATCAATATGAGATTTATGCACATGTATAAGTAATACAATTTCTTTGTTTTCTGGTTTAAACAGTTTCATGTAAGAAATGTGCTAATATCCTAGTTTTGCTTATCCAGTAATTAATATGTAATTTGTATCCAAGTATTTTTTGGTGGGGGAAGGAATATGTTTGGAATGGTATACTCATGCCTATGGAAGCAGGAAGTCATTGCCCTCTGTCTTTCTCTATTTTACTCCATCCTGTTTATTGAGACAGGCTGTCTTAAATCAGGGGCCCAACTTAGCTCACAAGCCCTAGAGCGTCCCCTGTCTCCACTTCCCTAGTGTTAGGATTACATGCTCACACCAACAGGCATTTTACATGGGCTCTGGTTTTTACTCCAGTCCCTCTGCTTCCCCTGGAAGCACTTTTCAGCCTGGGTCACATCTCCACAGAACCTGTCTAGGTACTTTTAAGTTGTGCTCTTACTGATTTTCAGTTGTGTAATTTTTATGCTCCTCGATGCAATGTTGTCCTTACTCTACTTGAAGTCATCTGAGATTTTAGAACTTATGACTTTATAAAATGTATTAAAATTAAAAGAATGCAATTATTGTAGAATGAGGCTTATTTTTCTACTTTGAATTGACTTGTTTTGCATTTTGTCTTTCAAATTTGGATGATATTTTGGGGTTCACTGGTCTCTCATTTTTTATCTATATGAGATTAGACGTCAGGAGTCTTCTAATGTATGTATTCTATTTTTAGATTTTTGTCACTTTTCTTCAAATATGTGAACATCAAAAGATCTCTTTTGAAGTCTTTCACTTCTCAAATCACTATGTCTTTAAATTCTCTTTGAATTGACTATTTTTATTGATTTCCCTCATGGTTATGCCACACAATTTTCTGCTTCTTTTCACATATAGTTTCTATATGGGGGACATCAATTCTGTGGACAAAATTGCTTATCATTTGAGTTTTATTCACCTCCCTTTTAAAATATGTATTTTCCTATGCAAACATGTAATCGTGGACTAACAGGATCCCTGAAAGGCTTGTTTTAAAAACGTTTCAAGTTGAAGACATAAGGGATCATTTAGCTAAGATCTGTCTTAGTTCTCTGCTAAGATCTGCTCCTGTGCTGCTGTCACTACATGCCCTGGATGTTCAGTGTGTTGTGGATGAGAGCAGAACAATGCTGCCCATCTCTCTCTGGGCTCCGGAAACTGCTCAGCTCAAAGCTCACAGCACACTAACTTCCCCATGCATGAACGATTTCATACTTAGTCCCATGCTTGAGAGAATCACTTTCATGTTCCTAGGGGTCTGCTTTCTGATTCTTGCATTCATATTGGCAATCCACTCATATTTCATATTGTAGGTACCTCAGACTTCTCTAACCTATCTGTTTCTTCATCATAGTGAGATCATAGAAAATCATAGGGATCACATAATCTACTTCCTTTGCCTTAGACCATTCCTGTGTTATCTATCGTGATATATCTGAAATTTTGAACTCCTTTTCTCCACATTTGTGATGTGTTTTGATGTTTTAAATTACCACAGCCAGAAACTGAATACTGTATCTATTAATTCTCAATAATATTTTTTTATTTACTGGTCATGTGATTTTACATATTTTGTTTACTTTAAAAATATCTTTTATTTGTAGTAATTGTTGTCGCTGACACCTATTGCCTCAATCTACCAACCTAGGCCTAATTCTGGAAGCTTCTAGCGTCTGTACAATATAATCTAGGACTAGAATGTTTTCAGCCTCTGAGACCTACTGCTGAATAAGCTCATCCTTTTTTGTTCTTTCTGAACTTTGGTTGGTACACTGAGCTGTTCTGCCTCAAACCCTTCTCCAAGGTGATTTATTAAAACTGGCTTCTCTCTGGCTTGTAACATTTTGCACTGCTTGTCTTCATACTAATTGTGGTAATCTATTCTAATCTTCTGTCTTATCATTGCCTGGCTGATCTTGTCACTGGTGTCTAGCTTGTTCTCTCTCTACAACCTGTCTCTCTAAACCTGTCCCTGTATAATTGCCACCTTCCCCCTTTTCTCTCTATATTGCTCTCTTTTAAGTAGCTTCTCATTCCTCTCTCTTCTTGTGAGAGTTGGGCATAGCCTCTCCTGTCAAATCTTTCTCTGATTTGTCACTGTGTCACTAATTTAGACATCACGTTCAAACATGAGTGTTTCCTTCTACACATTTACTTACCCTCATAGTTTGGTATTAAATGTGTGTACTAAGGGCTTGTCTGTATTCCAGCCAGAAAGATTGAAGGATTGTGCTAAGAGATGAACACACCATAACACTACCTCGAGGTTCACATTACTATCAAATATTCTGCAACAATTTCCAGACAAATTTGTTTGTAGTCATTTTTCTTCCATTTCTGATCATCTCAACATCAGAAGCCCTTAGGAAATTTAATTCTGTGTATGCCACTTGTTTCTGCTTGCTCACAGGGCCTTCCTTGACTTCTTTCCTCTCAATCTTTAAATCTAAGGCTCACATTTTTCTCTAGGGAGTATTTGAGGTTATTTCTGCTAGGAGTTTAATGTAGTGAGAAGCAGGACCAGTTTACAGATATAATGCTACATTGCTTGGATCAGGTGCTTTGGATCTAATCTCCAGATGTTAATACCAACAGTTTTCTCAGGCTAGCCTCAAGGATCCCATGGTGTGTTGCAGGCAACACACTGTCATTTAATTGCTTCTTGAGATTCAGGTCACATATCTTTTATGTCTTTATTGGGTTATTAAAACATGTGCACATTCCCTATAAACAACAAACTCATGTCCTTATTTCAGTGCATTAAGTGTTGAAATGCAATGTAGATTTTATAGATTTTATGGAGCACCCAGTAGTTTTTCACATAGCTCATTTATGTTAAGTTTGAAGACTTTCTCTCTGTCTTTTCTGCTTTGATTTTATGACAATGTGTTATAACAGTGTATGTGTGATGTATATGTGTGTTTGTGTATGTGTATCTGCTATTTTGTATGTGCTTTCTGTGTGTGCTTATATGTGTGTGTTTGTGTCTGTCTAAGGTTTTATTCATTATGTCTTCCTCCATGCATAATGTTCTTTTCAAATAGTAAGATTCCCATAATTTATTTTGAAAAATAAATCTGATACTGACTCTATCTTATTTTGATGTTGCCTCATTTTCCAAACTATTTTCTCTATTCAACTTGCTTTAATAATTTTGAAAATCCTTAAGACTGTCTCCCTGTAAGTCGACACAGGAATTGTTTGTCGGCTTCTAACCATAGACTTAAAGAACACAACTTTCTCTGTTGCAATCCATATCTACTTGCATTAATACAATATTTAGCAGGTACAGCACGTTCTCAAATATAGTTTCAGGACTTCTTGGCAGCTACTTATGTCCAAGTTATGTCGAAGTTCTTGTAAATAGTTAAAGTTGATGTAGATAAATTCTGGATAGCAGTATTGGAAGGAAAAAGAAAGATCTTCTCATTCTTATTTCCCAGTAAAAGAGACTGAATTCCTTATCCCTTTCCAGATGCATATGTTTAAACTCTTATCCCAAGTGATGATATTTTAGAGACGATACTTTCAGAAGATGATTGAGTCACAAGAATACAGGCTTCCTAAATGAAACACATTTCCTTATAAAAACAAAGCAAAACAAAACAAAGTAAACATCTCAGTGATGAGCACATTGGCACATACTTATGACTCTCAATACGTAGGAGCTAGGTGCAGGAGGGTCAGAAGTTCAGGGCCATCATCTATGTAGAAAGTGCAAGTTGAGAACAGTCTGGGCTATATGAAGCCCTGGATCAAAAAGATAAAATCAGCAAAAGTAATGATGAAAAGAAGGAAGGGAGGGAACAAAGTAGAGTAAGAGAGAAGGAGAGAGGGAGGGAGGGAGGGAGGAAGGGAGGGAGGGACAGAGGGAAGGAGGGAGGGAAGGAGGGAGGGAGAGGGGGAGGGAGGAAGGAAGGAAATAGAAAGTAGAAAAAGATCCCAGAGAGTAGCTATATGCCAAGTGAGTATAGACAGAAGATAATTCTATGTAAATCAAGAAGTAACAAAACCTGAATCCACCAGAACCTTAACAATCTCAGTCACTAGAAATGTAAACAACTTAAGCCTCTCAGTCTACTTAATTTGTTATAATTACTTGGACTGATTCTGATATTCAGATTTGGGGAGCACAGAGATGATGGCTGGATGTGGAGTAACCATTCTGAGCACAGACATAAAAACTTATTTGACATGTCAGAAAAAAGTAAATTGCCTTGCTGCCAACATAGAAGCATTTTATTAGTTGTGGATATCCTAAGTTTCTTGAATTTATTAAAATGACAGAAAAAAACTATTTGAACTCCTGTTGATTTGAAATTGTGTTAGAGCTACCTATATCCTAGTGTATACCAAAGTAATAAACTGTTACATGGGAAGATTTTCCTTTATTTAATATATCTCCACTTTGATAACTTCTCTCTGGCATCTTTTCAAATATATCTGCATTTAATGCCATTTACCTCTTATCACAATCGATTTCTTCTTCCTTGCTTCCTTCAATTTAGAGCTACTTATTTTATAGTCCTTGTGTCAATCAAAGTTTTATCCAAGAAATAGAAACAGATGAGTTGTGTAAAATAAGGGATTTATAATAGTGATTTGCCATTTGTATTTTTGGGTTCTGAGTATGAAGTCTTTATGAGTCTATTGAGTTTGTTTCAGATGTTGAAGTCATTTGAACAAGCAAAGAGGGAGAAAAAGTGAGTTGGAAATGTTAGTGTCTTAGCAGGGTTAACTACTGAGAACAGACACCATGGCCAAGGCAACTCTTATAAGGAAAACATTTAGTTGGGGCTGGCTTGTGGGTTTAGATGTTCAGTCCATTATCATCAACTCAGGAGCATGGCACCAAAGGCATGGTGTAGGAAAAGCTGAGGGTTGTACATCTTGTTCTGAAGGCAAACAGAAGACTAGCTTCCTGGCAGCTAGGACGAGGGTCTTAAAGCCCATGCCAACAGTGACAAACTTTTTCCAATAAAGCTACATCTACTCTAACAAAGCAACACTAAATATTCAAATATTGCCATACCCTAGGCAAGGCACCTTAAAATCACCACAGTTGGTATCACATCTTCTAAAAGCATACTAGAGTCCATGCAGCCATTGCTCCTAGTGTCCAATTCCAAGGTGGGACGGTTGGCTTGAGTTGCTAATATGAGCTAAAATGCACCTGTCTCAGAAGACAGAAGTATTAAAAGATAGGATCTAGCAAGTGCAGTATTTCTGTGGCCTCAAGCCAAGAAAATGAGTTAGCCAGGACATAGATACCTAAAAGAGCTACAACATTAGCCAGAAGGTAGAGAAAGAACCTACTTGATCTGTTTTCAAATCTTATACAAAATATCTATCCTAGCCTTCACTAATACTTTCAAGGGGATAGGAAATTCTAAGAAAACATCTCCAGGTTTGTTAAGTTGTCATTGTATATGAACTTTATAGTTTCTTCCTAATCAATTTTCAAGGTCCATGCCCCCCCAACACACAGATACACTCCCATAACACTATGTATTTGCTTTGCAACATGTTTGTACATTTAATAGGACTGATCTATTTGACATGGAAGTGACAGCATGTAATTGAGTTGGCTACCACAAGGAGAATATGACATCCTTCTCCTTGGTCTTTCTCTCAAACAGTCTGGGATAAATCCGCTACCAAATTACATAGACCTTAAAGTATCTTTGTACAGCAGATACTGTACAAAAAATGGACTCTCCCAGCAGGTAGTTAGCAGAGTTTGGCAGTCATGTGAGTCAGCTAACTTGGAAGGGACCACCAAATCACCTCTTATTCTTCCAGCTTCAGTTAATTCTAGCTAGTCAGCCCTGACATCTCTCAGTGTACGCATGGAATGACAAACATGTGGGAACATAAGCCACCTCCATCCTGTACACTGAGTACAGGAGGCACAGAAACTGAGGAAAAACAATTAGTCTTTAAGCCATTATACAACATTTAAATAGTTTAAAATTTTTTCAGTTCTTGATATAGCCTTAAATGCCTTTGCTTTATCAGTTTGTATTTTAATTTATTTTAAAAGGGATATGCTTGAAACGTAAGTAGATAGTTTTGTCTAAGAGTTGCTTCCCAACATTATTCTACAATTCTTTTCTCCCAGATGCATGATGGAATTTACTGATATGAATATAATTCGATTTAATTGTTTTCAACTTGAAGATGTCTGGATTATATGCATACATCGTGTCTGTGTGTGTGTGTGTGTGTGTGTGTGTGTGTGTGTGTGTGTGTGCTGGTCAGTGTGTTCCACAGCACATGTATGTAAGTCAGGGGACAACTTTCTGGAGGCAGTTATTGCCTTTCATCATAGGAACCAGGAATTGTATTCAGATTGTCAGGATCTTGCTGCAATTGCTTTAACTGCCATCTTTCTGATTCCAGTACTGTAAACTTGAAAGCCACACTTACTTGGGACTAGATTTACTGTTTTAATTTGCATCTATCTGAAGGAAATTACCTGATACAATGACTTGTTTGTGAATGAAGTGTTTGTGAGTCAATCCTAGGGAGTCAAAATGAAAGAAGAAATGGCATCAGCCATTGGACCACAAGTAGAGAGCTTCATGCTATTAGAAAGGTTAGAAAAAAAAAAACTGGTGTTCTACAAAGAAGGTTCTCATGAAAGGAGTTAAGAAATTTGTTTGTTGTTTTTATTGTTTTGGTTTTCTTCCCAGCTTTTTAACATTTATTGGTTGTACACCCGTGGTTGATGGTATGTGTTTCTCAGAAGAAGCTAAATGTTTTTTGTTTATCTGAAATGAGAAATTCATTAAATGTGTGGAAACTATTGACAACAGATGCAGGTAAAACTGATGACAGATTCAGAGCGTATGATATAGAATATCTTATTCTCTCTCTCTCTCTCTCTCTCTCTCTCTCTCTCTCTCTCTCTCTCTGTATATGTGTGTGTGTGCAGGCTGTAGTTTAACTTCAAGTGTCATATGGAAGTCTTTCCATCCTTTTTAGGATTGTTTAGAGACAGAGACTCTCACTGGGATCTGAAGGCCTCTGATAAGGCTAAGCTGACTGGCTACTGTGTCCCAGGAATTCAGCTATTATTTCCACAACCCAACACTGGCATTGAAAGCATACTTCATCAGACCCCTCTGGGACAGAGGGAGTTTAAGTCCAGGCCCAGGTATAGTAGAAATGATAATTCCAGGGTGGGGTCTCACCCAGCTATCCTATTGTCTGTACTTCTAAGAATAAAGAGTCTGCAATGTCTTGAGCAGAACCTAAATGGGCAGGGGGAAGGAAGGAGGGATGGAGGGAGGGAAGGAGGGAGGGAGGTGGGGCGAGAGGGGGGTGGGGGGGAAGGGTGGGAGGGAGTGTTCTGGAATGCTGTTTCAAGCAGAACATAGACCATCAACTTAGACCCACAATTTCACTTTGAGTCATTTGTTTTGTTGCTTCCAGACCTTCCCTTCTCTCAGGAACCCCCTGGCAAACCGAAGCTAGTCCTTGACATGTTACCTTTGTCATTCTATTTCAAAAGTATCAAAAAAAAAAAAAACCCAGCATACAACAACAATAAAAAAATGAGAACAAAGCAAAACAAAACAAAAAAACAAGAAACCCAGAAATAAAAATCCAAAGAAATGAGAAAAAGACTACCAGGACAAAAATTTTCCAAACAACAACAACAAAAATGAAATCAAAAGTCCACAAAAATACCATTAAGTTTATTTTGTCTTGGCTAACATACTGCTAGTCATGGGACCTGCTCTGAAGTGTGGTTGATATGCCTACTGAGACTCCATCAGAAAAAGCTGGGTTTTATTTCCCCTTTGCCAATAGGTACCAAGAACAATTGGCTTCTTAGTTATAAGTGGGGCCTAGTTCCAGTTCCTCCTCTTGGTGTTGTAGCCCTATCTATCTGAAGAACTATTACTTCAAACATGTATCCTATCAAATTAATTCAATTTGGTTGTCAAACTGTCAGTTAGTAAATTAGAACTGATCAATTAAAATTAGAAATAAATACATAATATATCAAGGAAATTTAAGATTAAAATTTTTACTTACTTCCTTAGTCCTGGTATAATACACCCTGAAATAAACAATAGTTGTAGAGCTTAGGGCAGTAGAATAAGCATTAATATTGTCACAAATAAGGATCTAGTAAATTTGTTCAGAGGAAAACAACTGTGGGCACGTTTAGACTGAGGGGTTGATGTGCTTTTTTTATTTACCTTGACAGTGGTAAGACCAAAAGGAAATTACTTGGAATAAGACAAGAACATGTTGGGCATTGGGGACATACCTGAGGAATGCCCTCAGGTGGAAGAGGCAGGAACATCTCTGTTAGTTCACAGCCAGCCTGGTCTACATAGTGAGGTCTAGAATAGCCAAGGATAAACAGAGAAACCCTGTCTTTAAAAAACAGAAAAAGAAAGAAAAAAATATAAGCACATCCATTCCCAGAGTAAAATGTTTGTGCTAACCCATTATCTTTTATGATCCAATGTTTTTATATGTAAGCATACCATATGCATTTTGGTTTTGAATTTACTAATTTCATATTTTTATCTTTAATTGATGTTTTGACATAAGCCATTTTCAGATACTCAGTGTGAAATGTTTAGCATATGTAGACACCCAGGGAACCATCATCATAATCACAGCAGTAAACATGCCATTATCCCAAGATATGTCTTCTTTCTTGGTAATGCTCCCTCCTACTTCTTCACATGGAACCATGGAGTACTTACTGTCACTGTAGATTGAATTGCGCTTTTCTAGGAATTTATGTAAATGGAACTATAGAATATGAAATAAGTTTTGCCGAGTTTCTTTCATAGAGTATAATTGTGTTTAGATTTGCCCATGCTGATATTTGTGTCAGTAGTACATTTTATGCTAATACCGAGTAGGATGCTTATTTACAAATATACCAGTGTTCATTTATCCTGCAACCTACAGATAAAACTCTTGACCATTTCCAGGTCAGTGGTATTACAACGGTGCTGATAAGAACATTGATTCATAACTACATTGATGAGTGTATTGGTTATTAGTTTTGGAGATTTCTGATGTTAATGTTTTATTTGAGTTTCAGTTTGTGTTTTCAACACAGCATCTTGTATGTAATAGATTGGCTCTCAACTCACTGTGTAATTAGATGCAACCTGGAACTTCCTGCTTGCATTTCTTGAGCATTGGGCTAATAAGTGTACAACACCCCTTTTTAAGTTTTAGACGGTATGTTGTAGCTTTCAACAAACTCTTCATAGATGAGCAAAGCAGACTATCTACTAACAAAGAAGTTGAACTTTGTTCCTTCCAGTTTTTTCTTGTTTAATTTTTGTTTTATATTGGGTAGATCTTGTAGTAGGGTGCTACAGAGAAGTGGTAGAAGTGGTGAACATCTTCATCTTATCATTTTATAATAAGTTATTTGTATTTCATGATCAGGTATGATACC
This sequence comes from Grammomys surdaster, assembly GCF_004785775.1. Taxonomy (NCBI): domain Eukaryota; kingdom Metazoa; phylum Chordata; class Mammalia; order Rodentia; family Muridae; genus Grammomys; species Grammomys surdaster. The sequence goes on from NW_021604577.1 coordinate 2,838,594, forward strand.
TATGTGAATTTCAATGCATATAGGTCTAAAAAGTCTTAAATCTGTGTTTATCCTATTTGGTAATGATTTTTATAAATCTTTGTTCCTTTGGATTTATAATGATGTTATCCCATGATATCAGATGAAAATAATTACCTCCTAAAATTAAGTTTATGTAGGATGAATATGAAGATATGAAATTAATATTAATATTCCTTAATATTTGATAAAATTGACCAGTAAAGGCACACGAGGCCCACACTTCAAATTTTGAAGTCAAATGTTCAGTTGAAAATCCAATTTCCTTAATATATGGGAACATTTAAACTACCCATTTTATTTCCAAGATCTTTGGTAAGATCGTTAGGAATCAATCCACTTAGTGAAATGTACTTACTGTTGTTTAATATCTAAACATAAATATCTATGTTACTAACTTTCTTATTCACTTATACTTAATCTCTTTCTTACACACACACACACACACACACACACACACACACAGAAAGACAACTTAGTCTGTATTTTAGTTTGCTTTACATCTGTGATTGAAAACATTCTGATTAAAAGAAATTTGGAGGAGGGAAAAGTTTTATTTTGATCACTTGTTTTAATTATAGTCCGTCACTGAGGGCAGCCAGGGAAGGAATTAAATTAAGATCAGAATCAGGAACCATGGAGAGAAGTTGCTTAATGTCTTGCACACCATGGTTCACTCAGCTTGCTTTCCTGTAAAACCCAGTACCACCTGCCCAAGCATAGCACCACACACAGTGGTCTGGGCCCTCCTACATCAATCATTAACCTAATTCCACACAGGTGTCTTTAGGTTATTCTGAAGGAGGCATTTCTTCAGTAGAAGTTCTCTCTTTTGGATGATTATAGTTTGTGTCAAGTTAAGATAAACTAACCACCCCAGTCTAGCTAGAATTCACCTTGGTTAAGATCTGACCAACTTAATTTGTTAAAATTGGTTTATAAGTAAGCATAATATAATCACTTCATTTTATAATGTCTAGAAATTTTTAGGTTTTGATTCTACGTCTGATGGGCACGCCGCTGGTTATGAGGGAATCTAAGCTGTTGTTTAGAGTAGCTTGTTAATGCTGGAATCTGATTGTGTTCAGGAAAATCTCAGTCTTGAGATATGAGAATAGAAAAATCGATTTAGTTTTTCTAAGTCAGAGAATAACTGGTTCCTCACATGGCCCCTGAGTTGTAAGGCAGAGTTCTTAAGCTTAAGGCTAGGGCCATGAATCCTTTATATGATAACAATAAATTAAATATTGATAGTGCATTGTTCAAGTGTTGCTTTAAAGACTAGGTTTGGGTTATTTATATTGACAGGTTAATCAGCCAAATTAATGTATCACAGAAATATTTGTGTGTTTATTACAGCATTATCGACAATAAGTTATAAAACAACCTAGGTATTCAACACCATGGGAATTAATAAAGAAAAAGAAAATGTAGTTGCCTACACAATGTATTTTCACCCATATTTAATGAAATTGTCTGCAGGAATAATTCATAGGAGATAATTATATTAAAAGAATGTTACCAGTCTCGGAGTATATGTGATTTTTTTTATTTGTGGTACTAGAAATTATAAATACATATTATTTGGACTGACATCATTAATGTAGAAGCAAAACTGTAGTCGAGAATGCAAAATATGGTCAAACTGTATTATACTTGCATGTAAGTTGCCTAATATACCTCTCTATAATAAAAATAATTAGAAAATAAAAAGGTATTACCTAGAATGTATAAGTGGGTCTTCATATGAATCCTCATGTTTAGTACCAATGAAAGAATTGATATAAAATGAATTGAGAGAGATAATTGTAGAAACAAACAAATATTTCAAAATATAGGATTGAAATCTACAATGGGCATGGCAAAGCTGATCATTAGTACTGTTGATTTAACCACCTGAAGATTACAAATACTCAAGAAAAGATTCCAAGTATGGTGAACATATAAACTCAAGCTCCCCCCCCCATTACTATTCCCTAGTCTATACAGTGTAAAGAACCAGAGTTATTTACATTGCATTGTTTTAGTAAGTAATTTGAGATCAATTACGATACTGTATGAGAAGGTATAAGCCATATGAAAATACTGAGACATTTTATATCAGGATATTGATATTTCAGGGGAGTCTGAAACCAATATTCTTGGATACTAATGGACCACTGTACTGAAAAACAGGCTAATAATCTGATAGGCATACAGGTTGATTCAAGGAAAAGATAGAGAATTTGTAAATGAGCATTGGGCCTGTAGAAGCTACAAAAATCTCAACTTTCTGCTGTTAGGAATGAGGATAATAGATAGGAAAGAGGGTGATAGAAATACTGATGATGTTAGTACTGCCCAAGCCTTGATAGGTGTTCACTTACTCTCCTGATGGGAACTCTGGAACAGCAATACTGGATAACTCTATGAACAAACTTTAGGCAAATCAGAGGCAGAGCCATGTGGAAAGAGAAGAAGATGGGACTTACAAATTACAAAGAACATTATATCTTGAGGGAGACACCTACTATTATATAAAATTCCGATGCTGTTCCTTCTTAGCAAAGTTGAAGGAGTATATCTGGCAATTCTTGGAAGTTTCCCGTGTCCCGCTTGTCTAAACAATTCTCTTCACAGAATTGTAGAGACATGTTCAGCTCAATGAATAATTAACAAAGTATTGAAACAGTTTTCTGTTTTGTTTTAGAATCACAAGAGTTTTTTTAAGCTAGAAATACAAAAAATTATGAATATAAATCATAGATTCATAGTATCCAGCTGAAATTGTTTTAAACTTGTATAGAAATATTTTTAAATGATAAGATTTTTTTAAAAAACTAAACTAACTGAATCCTGGGAAAATAGTCAACATATGGGATTAAGACCAGATTATTAGTCTAGTTATTTGACCATTTTTATTTTAAAATGGATACATTTCTAGACATTAATTATATATTGAATTTTGTTTATCTTTTTATTCTGAATGATAATTTCAAATAAAATAATTCTTTTGGAATTGGAGAAGCAGCTATAAAATCTCAAATAACAATTGGAAATTAAATTCCATGGCATAGTACTTACCTATAATTCATGAAATCCTAGAATAGATTCCCAGTAAATCTCCACACCAACCAAAGAATAAGTGGGTGTAAGACAATAATTATAACTATTATGAATTCCATGATGAAGGCCAACATTTAAATCATTTTTCTATATATATATAAACTTTTCCTTGAACCAAAATTTCATCTACTTTATCTCAGAAATACGTAACAATAAGATCTGATTTACTTGTTTCTTGTAGTTTTCCTATGTAGGGGCTTTGTTGAGCATCCCAGCAGCTAAGCTAATGATATTATAACCACAAATGTCATTCACTGTATGTAAGCATTTTATTGGATTTCAAGTAAGAGTATGTTATATCTCCAATTTAAAAGTATTTTGACCTTCACAAATCCATCTAAAGAAGGAGGGAGAGAAGTACCTCTGGCTCTGCCCTCATGACAATAGAAACATCCAGTACTACCAGAAGCACCTCTGAGCCATACTTAAGCAGTGGAAGGGATGGAAGACTGGACCCTAAGAATGGCTGATTTAATATTTTGGTTGTTAACTTGAACCTTACACTTTACACTGGAAGTATGCTTCCATTTCTTTGAATATTTATTCTAAACATTTAAAAAGAAATGTTTTGTGTTTTGCTTTCTAATTAAAACTTCAAGGTTTAGCCAATTCTTCTCCAAAGATGTATATTATTTTCTTTGGGGAATAAAACAAAGAGGCCTTTCTTTTTAGCTATACACACAAAACCTGTCAGTTAATTTGTATCAAATTTAATGAGAAATTAGCCAGTGTATTATAAGACAATCTGTTGTTAATGAAGAATAGCAATTTCTGCTTAATGACTACTAAATAGCTTTGTTGCCAAAATGCATCATTAATACACATTATTAAGTTGGCATGAATCTGAAACACAAACTGCACTAATAGCTTCCTTTTCATCTTCTCTGCTTTCCCTCTGTATCATTGCATGCAGGTAACACCCACAGAGTGCTGATTCCTCACTCACTAACTTCTCTAAAGCAGATGTCCACCACAGCTTGGTGGGCACAACAACGCACTCAGGTTGCCTTCATTTAGACCATTCCAGAAATTAATCACAAAGAATGTGAAAGAAGATACATATTTATATATTTTAAATTTACCCTGCAAATTTTTAAGTTTACACATAAAAAGATAAGGTTGAAGTTTTGCCTGTTTCCTCACAAAAATAAGCAGGAAGGCTAATCACAAACGCATGTGTCAGACAGTGAGATGACTCTGGCCTGGAGCTTTATGAGCTCCAACTGGCAGAAAGCTATTTCCAAAGTATGAAATCAGAGCAAAATAAAGCTTAAATGTTAATTTCTTTTTCCTATTGTATTTCCTATCAGTGCTTTATTATAGTCTCAGAATTTCTCCCTAAGACGTCATACTTCTGTAAGTGAGAGCAGATGTGATACCATCATAATAGAATAAGTACAATCGAGGAGGAAAGCAAAGCAAAGCATCAGAAGCCACACAGAGACTTGATTACAGGGGAAAGCAGGCTTTGCAGAACACCATGGCAAAGCATGACAACTTCCCAGTCTTTCCCCTGACTCCCATTATATTTTTCCTGAGTAGACGTTCTCTGTAGCTCCTACCAGTCATTACTTAGAATATTTCTTTACAATGGGACAAAAAGTATAGCAATGAGATTATAATTTCTTTTGAAGAAAAAATACATGAAAAAATCATGAATACTTCCTTAGATTTCAGATCTGGACCAAGTGTGTAAAATTGATTGCTGGATAATGTTTAATTATGCATAAACATACAATTCTCAAAGTGTATGTTTTTCTCATACACATATGCATGTACATATGTTTCATAAATTATAACTTGCTGTCCTTTGTTTTCAGTGGCATATTGTCACTGAAATTAAGTAACAATGAACTACTTTTCCCAGAAGATTTTGTAGGGATTTTTTTTTGAAATCTATACAATTAGAGACTGGAACTAGGTTTAGTCCCTTTTACACTATGTTTGTAAAACAGAAGCTCTCATTTATATTTTCTGAAAATTTCTATTTACTATATCCCAGGTTAGCACATATGCATTTGCCATGGATGTATTGTAATTGTGTTTTGAGCACATAAATATTACTTAAAATATCATCCACACTCAACATGTATGTTCTTCAGTGATAATCTCATGCTAAATTTAGGAAACATACCTCGAGGTCAAAAACATTAGGCACAATTGTACATTAGTTATAACTAGTGACTGGACTGTATATTGAATTTCAGAGAAATGGTGCAGGCAATATATATAACTTATATTTGTCAATTTTTTATACGTAGAAATCTAGATTGTTACTTTAGACCATAGCCAAGTTTCTATTGCTTACTGAAGAGTGTTAAGAAATCAGTTGGCTGAGACACTTCTATTCTACCTGGATAGAAACTGTAGGTAAATAAGGAGATATTTCTCAGCTGCCCCTCTTCCACAGCTTCTGTGGGCCTCAGCATTTGAAAATAGCAAGTGGCAGGGAAATAGCAACAGCAGCAAGTGACAGCCTGTAGTATTGTGGCTCTTGTGCAGGCCTTATGCTGTGGCTCTTACCTAGTCTTTGCAGTCCTTTGACAATACCAGGTATGGAACCTGCTGAACAATCCTAGATATGAAATTACACAGCCCTTGGCAGCAACAAGTTTTAGAAACCCTTCCCTAAAGTGTGGACTCCCTGGAACTCTTCCAGAGACCAGACCCTACAGTTTGTATCTAGCCATCTTTCCTTTACCATTCCTAGTTCTTCATCTTCTCTGTACTTCTCCAGCCCTCTCAATTCCTTCCCTGGGCATTGTTTTGCCCTGTCCAGATGCCTCTTGCTATGGGATGCTGTTTGGGAGGTTTTTGCTCTTGCTTTCTGACTACTGCTGCTGCTCTTCTTTCTGTTGTTGGCCGACTGTTTCATGGCTATCTTTGTCCAGCTATTTATGTAGCTATCGATTTCGCTACTTCTGCAACTCAGATTGTTGATGTGCATTGCCCCTTCCTTCTTCTTTTGTCAAACAGCTGGCCACTTTATCCTTTCTGAAGTTAGGTGTGTTGACTATTTAACCTATGCTGTCATCACATTGTTTATTCTAATATTTTTTAATGTTGCTAACTCAGCACAAACAATTACAATTAAGCGTGAACTAAAGAAGAGATTTCTTGGCAGTTAAAAATCACTGAGTGCTTATCCAGAGGACTGCGATTCCAGCGCCTATATAACAGCTAACAGCTCCTAACTTTAACACTAGCTTTAGGGACACAATACCTTTTCTGTTCTCTAATCTCCTGCACACATATGGTACACAGACACACATTAAGGAAAACACACACACACACACTAAATTTTAAGCATAGGAAAAAAGAAAAAGACCACAGGAAAAAAATCCTTTTCTCTTGACCCAAAAGGGAAATCAGCACAGGATGCTGTCTCATGGTATATGTCTCAAGTGAATCCCAAAGACCATATATGTAGGGAAAGAAAGAGGTTTTGAATAAATTACAGCAGGGCAAATCTTGTTTTTGTACAAATAACAATATTCATGCAAATGGAAGTTCGGTGTTGAACCGAACACAACATTATCATATACCAGTACAATGCTAAGCCACCACAGAATCAGCTTCCAGTTCTATCGCTAGGTCATTCAGAGTTTATCAAATAACAAAGTTTGGTACAATATTTCCAAAACAGCTCCAGTTGGGCCCACACATTGATGTAGAAGAAATCATCTGTGTTAGTTTCTTCATTATTTTTTTTCTATGCTTCCATGGAGTGTTTAAAACCATTACTATTGTCTTACGGTGGTTCATGGAATGTTTAAAACCATCAGCTCTTTGACTGTCAGTCCTTTAGCTTAAGTCAACCAGGCTAGAAACAAATATTCCAGTAGTTTCCAATTGAGGAGATAAATTGCATACTCCCAAATATCTTTATTTTCAAGATACTACAAAGAGTTTTTATGATAAAGAACTTAGTAATCATAACATTTTTAGGAATGTTGTAAGATGATTTAATACTCATACAGAGTTCCGCAAAGAGATAAATCCCTCTCTTGTTTGTGATTAATAATCTTAATGTAAGATGCTACTCTGTCCTTATGAACTAAATTCTTACTCAAAACTCAAATATCCATGAATGACTATCCTGGTAACTGCCATTAAAATACTCTCATCAATAATACCTGCTGATCCTTTTCTCTTTCTATGATTAGTTGATGAGCCCTGATAGCTGGGATGACACTCAAAGTCTTCAGTTCTCTTCTCCTTATGATACTTGCTTATATTCCCTAAGCAGTAGCCCTAGAAGGACAGAGGTTAAGGATGTGAGGGATTTGACTGGTACCTAAGCCATATCTTTTACTGTAATGGCCTGTTCTGTTGCTCCAGTCCACAGGTCAGGGCTTAGCAAGAGAGAGAGTGGGGACAGAGACACGAAGAATGGAGATGAGACAGAGTCTGGTCTGATCTCTTCTCAAGTCTCTTCTCAAGTCTCTCCTTAAGTCTCGCCTCAAGTCTCGCCTCAAGTCTCTTGGGTCAGGGTATATGGCTTGAGATGGCTGTAAAGATGATAGCTGCTTTTGGCTAGGTGTTGGCTCCCAACAGGCCTCTTTTTAAATTTGTTTTTAAAAGGGAAGGCTGGGAAAACTTACGGAAACCGTGCCTGTCTTAGGTTGGAACAAAGGACCCAGCCTCCCTTTCCCATCTCTGGATACTCAACAGCCATTGGTTGAGCTTCTGTCTTAGGATGGTGAGGCCTCCCAGTTTGGGGCAAGGGTCTTGAAGTGTTCTCTTACCCGTCATTGATTATCTGGCTTAACGCACAAGTTAGGGATTAATCCTCGTCAGTTTTTATGACAGAGGTTTTGGAGTCCCCTACTTCCAGCCTGTAATAATGGACCTTATGGGTTTCATTTGAATAGATTCTATCTATTGTCGTACAAAAGCCATCAGTTTGTTGAACAGCGTGAATCCAAGAGACAAGAGACTTAGCAATGGCTGAATGGTTATTGCAAAAGCAACACTCTTTTTAAGATAGCACATGACTCCCTCTGTTGGAGGAGTAAAAAGTATAAACCTCTTCTATTCTGTAGCACTATTTCAGTTAAGAAGGAAAATGAATTTTACAAATGAATTTTAGCAGATTCCATCCTTTCTAAATCTAAATCTATAGAAGTACAGAACTGATCATAGCTTTGATCATAACAAAACAAATAAAGAAAATTCCCATTCCTGTCCCAGTCAATCTTAAACCCAAAAACCAATCATAGTAACTGTGGTAATGGGTTTTCTCCTGAGTCTAAAAAATGCACCCCAATAAATCATAAATCAGGGAACCAAAAGTCTAGTAGAGTCACCCTGGAGTTGTGGGTGGTGATGTATTCTTCCTCCCTGAGAACTTCCCAAGTCCGGTATGCTGGTTGATCCGCTCCTGTTTGAAGACAATTGTGAAGCATCTTCATGTTTCCTGTAAAGAAAAAATACGCTTCTCAGGGGGTTTCTCCTCCCTGGATTTGTTATTGTTGTCTATTCGTTTGATCAGTCTCTCTTGCAGCCAGTGTGTGGCATCTGCCATTTGGGAATATATGCAGACAGAACCTCTTGCCCAGATAAGCACTGGATCTGGCCCATTGCAAGTTCCAGTTAATGGGTCTTTCCAGAGGACTGTTCCAAAATTCTTTTTGGTATACCAGAATCTATCTGCAGCAGATTTTCCTTCAGAATCCAAAGTTAAAAAATTTAAAATAAAGAGCGTGTGATGAAGGATATTTCTGGGGGATCCCTTAGTAGGGTACCATTCCCCATTTTTAATTTTTTCTAATTGACATTTAATGGTTTGATGTGCCCTTTCTACCATACCTTGGCCCTGTGGATTATATGGAATACCTGTTTTATGTAGTATTCCCAATTTTTCACAAAATTGTTGGAAATTGGAGCTTGTATAACCTGGACCATTGTCAGTCTTGATCTGTTTTGGTGCACCCAATACAGTGACTGTAGCAAGCATATGATTGATCACATGTTTGCTTGCTTCTCCAGTTTGTAATGTTGCATAAATGAAACCACTGTATGTATCTACACATACATGTATATATTTTTGATTTCCAAATTCATTATAATGGGTAACATCCATTTTTCAGAGACTGTTTGGTATCAGTCCCTTTGGATTCACACCTAAATGAGGAACTGGTAAAAGTTTAACACATGATTGACATTGTTTGACAATTTGTCTAGCTCGTTCTCTGGTAATTTTAAACATGGCCTTTAAAGTTTTAGAATTAAGGTGATGTAACTCATGAGCCTTATGGCCTGTTCTAAGTTAGATGGCAGATCTGATAAAGTCTATATCTGCCTTAGTGTTTAATTTTTCGGTGGTTAAGGACCACTGATCCACCCAGACAGGTGAGTCCTCCTTCCAGGTGATGGGATTGGCACAATGCCCTAGGGGTGCAGCTGAATCAATAGCTCCCATCAAAAGTACCCCAAGCCTCTTCTTCCAGAGTTACCATGGACCTCAATAGGATGAGTAATCCCATTTTCACTTTTTCCTAATCCCTTCCCTGGAGAAAATCCAGAGTTTATCATTTGAGCTGTGATTACTTCATTAGGGCTGCACATAATCAATCCCAACTGGGATAATAGATCACTGCCCCAGAGATTAATGGGAAGGCCCTGGATGACATAGGGTTGTATATTCCCTGTATTCCCTTCTTTATCTTTCATGTCAGCATCTTAGAGCTTTGCTGTGGATTTTGACTTTGGCCAATACTCCTTAAATTGGTTAAAGTTAGGGTCAGAGGCCAGGTGCAGGCCAATCACTTTGTTTGATAATCTCGTCACATCAGCTCCTGTATCAGCCAAACCTTGGAATGCCTTCCTGTCGAGCAATATTGTCATCATAGGTTTTTGTTTAACTATAGGCTGTACCCAGTATGCATCAGAGGAACCAAAGCCTTGATCCCTCTCTTAGGACTCTTATATTTGTGATTAGTAGGAATCAATGGAAGTAACAATAGTTGAGCTATCCTCCTTCCTGTAGGAATAGTGACTATATTCTGTATTGCCTTGGTCATTACCTTAATCTCACCTTGATAATCATTGTCTATAACTCCAGGAAAATTGTGTAGTCCCTGCATAGTAGCACTGCTTCTTCCCACTGACTTGTAATGGAGAGGTGTATGTTTAGGGACATGACCTTTCATGGGTTATCTATATGACAATATTTCCATGGAGGTATGAGCAGCAGGTCAAACACATTTGGATAGAGTGGTCCAAACACTCTCATGGGTAAGGCCTGAGGTCCCACTGACTTCTGTTGTGGCACTCTTACACACTGAACCATTTCCACAAACTACGGATTTTTTTATTATGATGTTTAATTTTCATTATTTTTATTTTTTTGTTGTGATTATTTATTATTATTTTTATTGTTTTATCATCATCATTATTATTCATTATTATCGTCATCATATTTGTGACGAGGTTTCACTTCAGAGTCATACATAGTGTTGTACTATGTAACTTAAGTCTGCCTCAGTCTCTCAAAAGATAACTTACTAGGCACCAATCATCACACAGTTTGTTTATTGTATACCTTTATGTGTGGGAGGTGTTTATGGAGTACACAGAAATGGGCATATGTAACAGTACATGTACTGTCTGTTTGTTTTACTTATCCACATATTGCCACTCTCACTACTCAGTGTAATTTTGATTCAGCATTATCAGGTTGTGTTTTCATTGTCTCAAAATATTATCTGAAGATATATTTTCTAGAAATTACATTCTACTGATTACTAGTCCTAATATTTCTGACAAGTAGAAGTTCTAAGACATTTATATACCATCTATCGGAACACAGTCTAAGAATGGAGTCATATAAGGGGAATTCTGAGTGCTCATATATAAATATAACTTTTATTCACAAGATGTAATTGTAATTTCAGAGACTTATTGCTGAACTCTGGCTGGCTGTATCAACTCAGCTGTTCTAGTCAAATGCATCTTGAAGCAGACTGATTCAATCTGGATTCTCTTGGCTTTTCACTGAATTGCTCTGCTTGGCCTCATATTAACTCTGGCAATCTGTTCTAATCTTCTGGCTGCTAGTTATTCTCAAGCTTCAACTGCCTCTGCTGACCTGAACTGAACTGCATGAACTTATGAACAATCTCACCTCCATGGTACTGCACTCACTGCACTAACTCCCAACTCCCTGACTCTACCTGCACTGCTCTTAAATAGTTTCCCTTTCCTGCTCTGTCCTCATGTTAGTTTGGCATATCCTATCTCTAACTCCATCTGCCAAATCTCTCTTTGATTTGTCACTTTGTCTGACCCTCAATTAGATGTTATTTTCAAATATGGCTATTTCCTTCTGCAAACTAATTTTACCTTTATGGTATATACAAACAGCTTGACTGCATTACAGTTAGATCACAAAGACCTAGGCCTTTGAATGTGATCCCTTGCCAGAACAACCATGTTGCTTGATTAAAATTCCTTTATACTACTGAGAAAAGTCCAAGAAAACATGACAAGTGTTTTATGACCTCATTTTCAAAAAAAAAAAAAAACCCTACATGAAATTGACCTTGGAACATGGTTTCGTGTCCCTCCCAAGTACAGCAGATAGGAGTGAGTTTACCTCAAAGTATTCATTACAGTTGTCTATTGTTATTTGTTTGTATTCCTCTATGAAAAAGCATGCTTTGGCCACATGAAGCTTGCCTTTATGAGTGTTTATAGCTTGAACCCAAGAGAACATAACTCAAGTGATCTTTCTTAACCCTCAGAGGTTAAATTGTTTGATGCTCTGAATAAAGTGGACCATTGCATTAGTCTTCAGTCTTTCATTTTTAGACTCTATTCTCCCATTTTCCACAACCTTTAAAGCAGTAAACATTTTGTACTGCTAAATCTACCTTCTGTAAGGGAAAGTTAATTTTATAACCACAATTTCATAAACAAAAAAGTATTTAATAAGGAGGACTACTTTGAACTTAATATATTCAATTAGTATAATTCATAGAAAAGTAAGATTAAATATTTAAAAATCATGTAATAGCCAAACAAGGTTTAAAGAACTATTATATTTTCATTTTTCATCTACAATAACAAGAAGACAAATATTTATAGTAATAATTCTTGATTATCTGTAAGGAAGATGATGTTGTAAAATGAAAACAAAACATGATATCGAAGTGGTCTATAGATTTTTGACTTGAAAGCAAGATTTCGTTACTGAAACTACATACACTTTAGACACAGGACATATAGAAATAGAGCTGGAAATCACTGGAAAGCCTGCTCTCTGAGAACTAGGTTCACAATATCAGAAAGTGTTAAACAAGATACCAAGAGAAAAAAGAAAGCATTAATACTACCCAGTTTTAAAACCTCTGAACCACAGCAATGACTGACTTTCCAGTACTATAGCAGTGATACTTTTATCTTGGAGGTAACAAAACGATATCTAGTTGAATTTAAGGCTTACCCAATAGAAAGAAAACCATGCTTGGTACTATAAACATAGCCAACTACCCATGACGAGAGAAATCATAGACCCTAGAGGGGAATCTATTATCATCATTTTTCTAAACCACTATAATTTATAAATGTATCTTAAATGCTTACCTTTATACATAAATATGAGTCTAATTCCTGCTCCTTATCAAAACACTTATTTTTTGAGGAGACAAAGACTAGGAGAGAGATGTATAATTGGTGATTTTTGATTGTGGGGCTTCCACCCCAGATGGTACACATACTACCAAGTCCTTCATGGCCCTGGAAGTGATAACTTCAAACAGTTTCTTGCCCCTGGATGCTCAGAACTATCAAGATGTGGGTCTCCCCATGTGTTGATGGTTGCTAGGTGTAAGGCTTATTTGCATAATAATGTACATATTTTCTTGTTCCTTCTTCAGGGAATCCTCTCCATGTTAAGGTTAATGACTCCATGATAATTATGAACAGCATGAATCCAGGAATTGAAATTATGTCTCTGTGGTGCTGAGACCTGTAAGACATGTCTTAAGGCTGTGCAAAAGAACTCTGAAAATGTGAGTTCAAAAAAATATATCAACAGAATTTTTCAACTGTGTAAAGTATAAGGATGCAATATGAATTATTTGAGAGGCTTCATGGACCTAAAAGAACAGAGAGAGCTGCACTAATGAGCCATTTTGTCAGAAAGATATTCAAGAAGAGATAAAGAAACTTAGGGATTGGTGGTCACAGGGCAAGATCCCAGGCAGCTAAACTTATTGTTTGAGCTTAAAAAGGCAACAGATCTTTGAGTTCATTTGCTATGTTTTTTAAAAATGTACTTGCTGTCTCTTTCTAAGAATGTGGGGGCTAACCAACAGAGTGGGAAAAGATCTTTATCAATCTTACATCTGATAGAGGGCTAATATGCAAAATTTACAAAGAATTCAAGAAATTAGACTCCAGAAAATCAAATAATCCTATTAAAAAATGGGATACAGAGCTCAACAAAGAATTTTCAACTGAGGAATATCGAATGGCCATGAAATACCTAAAGAAATGTTCAACATCTTTAGTCATCAGGGAAATGTAAATCAAAACAACCCTGAGATTCCATTTCATACCAATCAGAATGGCTAAGATTAAAAACTCAGATGACACAAGATGCTGGCACAGATGTGGAGAAAGAGGAACATTCCTCCATTGTTGGTAGGATTGTAAGCTTGTACAACCACTCTGAAAATCAGTCTGGTGGTTCCTCAGAAAATTGGACATAGTATTACCTGTGGATCCAGCAATACCACTCCTGGGCATATACCCAGAAGATGCTCCAACATATAACAAGAACACATATTCCACTATGTTCATAGAAGCCTTATTTATAATAGCCAGAAACTGGAAAGAATCCAGATGTCCTTCAACAGAGGAATGGATACAGGAAATGTGGTACATTTACACAATGGAGTACTACTCAGCTATTAAAAACAATGAATTCATGAAATTCTCAGGCAAATGGATGAAACTAGAAAATATCATTCTGAGTAAGGTAACCCAGCCACAAAAGAACACACATGGTATGCACTCACTAATAAGTGGATTTTAGCCCAAAAATCTCAGAATGCCCAAGACACAACTCACAGACCACATGAAGCCCAAGAAAAAGAAAGATCAAAGTGTGAGTGCTTCAGGCCTTAGAAGGAGTAACAAAATACTCACAGGAGCAAATATGAGACCATGAGTGAGGCAGAAACTGGAGGAGAGACCACCCAGAGAAGGGCCACCTGGAGATCCCTCCCAGATGCAATTACCATATGCAAACACTGTTGTGGATGTCTGGGAGTGCGTGCTGATCGGAACCTGATACACTTGTCTCCTGAGGGGCACTGCCAGAGTCTGGCATATACAGAGGCTGATGCTCACAGCTAACCACCAAACTGATACTGATCACAGGGTTTCCAGTGGAGGAGTTAGAGAGAAGACTAAAGGAGTTGAAGGGGCTTGTGACCCCATGGGGAGAGCTACAATAGCCAACCAACCAGAGCTTGCTGGGTCTAAACAGCTAGGCTGGGAACACACATGGAGGGGACACATGTCTCTAGTCATATTTTTAGAGGAGGATGGACTTGTCAGGCATCAGTGCGAGAGGAGGGCCTTGGTCTCTTGAAGGCTGGATGCCCCAGTGAGGGGGAATTTGAGGGTGGGGAGGTGGGAGTGGGTGGATGGGTGGGGACACACCCTCATAGAAATAGGAGGGGGGATGGGTTAAGGGGTTTCTAGGGATGGTGAAAGGGGATAACATCTGAAATGTAGATAAATAAAGTAACTCAATAATAAAAAAAAGAAGAAAGAAAAAATAAAAAAAGAAAAAAGAAAAGAAAAACAAACAAAGAAACAACAACAAAACAGATAATGGAACTGGCTATGGCAGTTGAACATTTGAGACTTTTTAGCAGCAATTTAACATTACCAATATTACAGGGATTCCTTATAATTGTCAAGGACAAGAGACTGTGGAACGGGCCCATGAAACTTTAAAACAATATCTTCAGAAAATAAAAAAGGGGGAGATATATCCCTGTCCACCCCAAATTTATTTAAATCATGTTCTTTTTATTTTATATTTAAATTTTTAAAAAAAAATATTTGGATGCCAAGGAACATTCTACTGAGTGTTATGACTCTCTACAACTAGGCATACTTATGCATAGGTGAAAGGGAAGGATCCACTTACTGGCATAAGGCATGATCCTGATCAGGTATTAAATACGGGGAAGAGGACATGCTTGTGTTTTTTCAACAGGATGCTGAAGGAGCATGGCAGCCGCCAGAGGGATGGGTGAGATATGCTGATGCCAGGACAAAGAATGATGCTGACCTGTGAGCGTTCTGAATGCCCTGACAATGGTGACTGGGAAGCTGAATTGGACATAAGTTCGCCACCCACCATTGCTTACCTATACACCTGATGGGACAAGCTGCTTTGCCTCAACTTTTTAGACCTTGTGGAGCAAAGAATCAAAAAGAGAAGTTATAATGCATCTTGTATTGTTATTAAATGTGACTAGTTATGGACTCAATCATGGACTGTTCTAGAAATCAATCCAACATTGAGAATAACAGTCTTCATTTAGAAATATGATTCTGGACATTTTCAGAGAAATACATAGAAATTAACTGCAGTTCTCTATGATGATATGTTAGCAAGGATAAAGTTGGAGCTGGAGCTGGATTTCAAACAGGTGTTAGCATGCGTGTTAAGGCTTCTTTAATTGTCAAGTTAAAAATACTTTTGTTTCTTCTACAGTATTTAATGTAAGATGCATTGATTGTACACCTTCTAATTGTGTTTGTGTTTTGAAATCTGGCATGTCAGTTATGGAGGTCTATCAACCAGCTTTTTTTTTAGTGCCCTGAGTATCACAGAACCTTGGTATAAGGAGCAGGCCCTTAAACAGGACCAACTCCGTTTTGTAATAGGAAACTTATAAGACATGTCTGGACATGTCTGGTACTTGTAAAGACATGTCTGGAAATGGTCAGAGCCCGGTGATAACCAGACACGAGTGGTTATCTGCCCTCCATGTCATCAGTAACTCCAAATTCAGCATAAAAGAGGAGCCTGTCCGGAGCACTTCATCACACTTGTAGCCATGACTGGCTAATGTGATCTCTGAACAAAGCCTCCTAAGCACCCGGTCATCAAAGAGTTAACTGAGAGACCAACACCTCCAACTTTCTGGTTGAGCTGGAGCTTGACTTCAGACTTCAGACTTCAAGCCACCTCCAGCTTGATTAGCAATTCAACTATCTGGAAGCTGCAGCCTGACCCCCCCCCCCCCACCGCCTTCAAGGATTAGAACCTGTAACTCAACACCATCAGAAGGACTCAGGTCATATAATCCATGAATGAATGATGTGTCTATTGCTATGCTTGTTTCTTTGGTAATTAGCAACTTATTAGCAACTTATTATTTGTGTTAATTATGCATATTGTTAGCGGCAACCTATAGGAAATGTGACAATATCTTGTAGCAATAGCCTTAGCATTTGTGTTTGTGTTTGCTTGCTGTGCAGTATCATTAAAGAAGTAACTGAATTCCACAAACTCTCTGTCTCTTGGCATACTCTCTCGAGGAGCTGATGATCTCACAGTCAAATCCAGTATATGATCCTTGAGTGGAGCAGGACCTGTCACTCCTCTCCCCTGGGGGATTCAAACCCTTTGCTTGTAATAGATAAGCATCCCTGCTCTCGACACTTGGTCTTCTGAAAAAAGCTTGCAAGTACTGGAAGAAATGAGGCAGACTTTAAGCAGAAGCAAGAGGGTAGTGAGCTTGATTATTGCTGGTATAACAGCTTTAATTACACTAATTGCTAGCACCACTGCTTCTGCAATTGCTGTGACACAAGAAGTTAAGACAGCTACTTTTGTTAACTGTTTAGCAAAAAATGTTATTAATGTGCTGAATATACAAGAGAATTTAGATAGGCACTTGGAAGAATGGATTGATACTCTTTATCCTATTCAAGTTACTGGAAGGAGGTACAGAATTTAAGAGTAAGGAGCCACCTTTAGTGTCATGCCAAATACCATTGGATTCATGTTAGTTCTAAAATTTACAGTAGTACTCATTATAACTAAGAAGAAGTTTAATGACACAGTGTATTTGGTGTAATTCTAGCACCTCTCTGGAAGTTTTAACAATACATAAGGAGCTTATGAATTTCAAGAATGCTGCTCTGCTGAGTGTTGATGAAGTAGATATGGCAGATAAAATTACCATGGCCTGAGATCAATATTTCTATTTTCATCAAGCTTCAAAAATGGAATATATAGCTTGATCATCCTAGCACTTTTTGTCCTCAGAATACTTTTATTCCTGCCCATCGTGTTAAAGTTTTTCTTTAATAACATCAACATGTTAGCAGCCAACATACATGGCTTGAATGTGAAAATGGACCCCCAGACAGGTTTATTAAATTAACAGGATGGCAAGCCAAGGACAGGTAAGATTCTGCACAGAGCCTTACCAACCTAAGACAGAAGTGCATTGCTTTTGATAATGCATATTCCATGACCAGTAAGAAAAGTATTCTTGTCATAATGTCCTAAGACAGGCTCAGTATTGCTAATGAAATGAAAAAGGGGGAGGGGCAGAGAGCTTTTGGGGCTGCTTGGCATGAATCTGACATGGGCCAAGGACAAGGAAATAGGCTGCTTGGCAGAAAAATGACCTCAGCCAAGAACAAGGAAGTAGGCTTCAGGCAGGAATGGGACATTAGGATAGAACAAAGAAGTAATTTCAGGTAGGAATCTAAATCTTAGGTAAAAAAAAAAAAAAGAAGGAATTTCAGGCAGGAATTTAAATATTAGTCTAGGACAAAGAAGTAAATTCAGACAGGATTCTAAATTTTAGGCTAGAACAAGGAAGTAAGCTTCATACATGAAAGTGACCTTGTGGTAGGACAGGAAAGTAGGCTCAGATACTTTGGTCATCCTGATAAGCCCTTAGAAACAGTTATCACAGGAGTGTTCACGTAATTGGATTGAATGCCTAGTTTTTTCTTTGACTATTTGTGGTTTTTTGTCTTGCTTGTTCCTTGACTATTTGCATCTATTGTATTGGTAGAGCCTCAACCTAGAACTGACCTTAATACATGCATGTAATTAAAATGGTATAAAAGTATAAAGCAGGAGGGAGGATGGGATGGGGGTTCTAGGGAGGGAAAATGGGGAAAGGGGATGACATCTCTTTGTACATAAATAAAATATCCAATTAAAATATTAAAAAGAAGAATCAGGGGGCTAAGATCATAAAATGCTGATTCATGAAATTTGATTCAAGGGAACTTGGGGTAATAATTGAATTGATATGTAAATTAAAGACTGTTTTTTGGTCTGAAAGAGCTGAGTGATCTACAAAGCTGTCTGGAGAGCCAGATGAAGCAAAACACAGGTTTGTCAGCTTGTACCCACAATTGACTTTGAGTTGTTCTTCTATGACTCCCAAGCATCTCTTCATCAGGAACCCCTCTCCAATCCTACACTTGATCTTGGCAAAATACTACTCAATTCGTACACATAAAACTCACTGAACATTGGGGGAAAAGTAACAAAAAGAATGTAAAAGCCAGAGGACCAGGATGTCAGTGGACAATCTCACAGTGGTAAGATAGTATCTTTTATATATAACAGAGAAGCTACACTCATGAAATCTCAAGAATACGGTTGTCTAAACAAGACCTACATAATGATAGCATCTATCAGCATGCATACACAGCTGATGGAAATTTCACATGGCCCCACATATTAATGAGGAGCTGTAGGTAGACAACAATACTGAGAAAATGAAAATGATTTTTCCCCAGTTTTGAGACACCAGATAGGTTATTCATTCTCAAAGTACACACATATATATTAACAATATAGATAAATAGATTCAGTAGGTTTGTGTATGTTTGTGTGTGCTTGTAAAAATGTTATGAAAGAAGAATTCATAAATTTGAGAGGAAATATGGAAACATAGGAGAGGTTGTAGGGAAGAAAAGAGGATTGAAAATTATATACAGTACTCATGTGTGAAATTCTCAAAGAATAAAAAATAGATGAAAAATATTAAACATAATAATTTTAGATTATGAAACTGTGATTTGCTAATATTTAACATTTTACTTCATAACTATTTTAATCTCAAACAGTAAAATAAATGATTGAAAAAAACTCAGAGAAGAAAAAGAAGGAAAAAACAAAAATAGAAAGAAAAGTATTAAAAGGAGAGAAAAAGTTGTAAGAAAAAGCTGAATGGATCATAAAAGGCAGGAAGGAAATTAAGACATAACCAAGAGATCTTATATGGAACTTCTTATAAAGTAGAAAGAAGCAAAGCCACTTTTGTTGAAGTTAAAGTATCTTAGTGTTCTCCTTGGCTTCTCTCTGCTATCGCAGCTGTCTTGACTTGTGGTCTTATTTTTCACTGATGTGTTCTGTGAATACAGGTATCCCTGGGCAATATTCACTGATACCACTGTAGCTTATGAATGTGGTGTGGGGAGTAAAATGAATCATATATGGAACTACCTTCTCTTTGCACATAGGATTTCTATTTGAACATTAACTAAGATTCATGGTATTCATACACTTAATTACACAAGGGTTAGAGTTAAGGGAAAATTTTCAAGAATAAATTTTATAATATAACATCTAGCAGAAAATTCTATGGTGGGAAGTAATTTAACAAGGACACATGTTCCACTATCTTCATAGCAGCCTTATTTATAATAGCCAGAACCTGGAAAGAACCCAGATGTCCTTCAACAGAAAAATAGATACAGAAAATCCAGTGCATTTACACAATGAAATACTATTCAGATATTAAAAACATTGACTTCATGAAATTCTCAGGCAAATGGATGTAACTAGAAAATATGATTCTGTGAGGTAACCCAGTCACAAAAGAACACACATGATATACACTCACCGATAAGTAGATATTAGCCTAAAAGCTTGGAATACCTAAGATACAATTCACAGACCACATGAAGCTCAAGACGAAGGAAGACCAAAGTGTGAATGCTTCAGTCCTTCTTAGAAGGGGGAAAAATACTCACAGGAGGAAATATGGAGACAAAGTGTGGAACAGAGATGAAAGAAAAGGCCATCCAGAGACTCCCCCACCTGTGGACCCATTCCCATATACAGACAACAAACCCAGACACTATTGTGTTTGCCAAGAAGTGCTTGCTGCAGGAGCCTGATATAGCTGTCTTCTGAGAGATTCTGCCAGAGGCAGATGCTCACAATCAGCCATTGGACTGAGCACTGGGTCCCTAATGGAGGAGTTAGGGAAAGGACTGAAGGAGTTGAAGGGGTTTGCAAACCCATAGGAAGAACAACAATATCAGCCAACCAGATCCCCCAGTGCTCCCAGGAACTAAACCACCAACTGAAGAGTACACGTGGAGGGACTCATGGCTCCAGCAGCATATATAGCATAGGATGGTCTTATCTGACATCAATGGGAGGAGAGACCCTTGGTCCTGTGAAGGCTCAATGATTCCCCAGTGTAGAATGCTAGGGCAGGGAGGCGGGAGTGGGTGGTTGGGTAGGGGAGCATCCTCATAGTAGCAGGGAGAGGGGAATGGGATTGGGGGGTCTCTGGAGCAGAAACCAGGAAAAGGGATAACATTTGCAATATAAAAAAATTAAAATATCCAATAAAAATAAAAAAAATAAAAATTAGAAAAGAAAGCTTGACAATCATCACAAAATAAAAAAATATTTTTTTTTCTATGCCCCCTTTGATCCCTAATAGCAACAGGGCATTTCTATGCCACTTCTAGCTGATTTTACCTCCTGAATAAATGACATGGACATATATTAAATGTATTAAAAGGCTGCAAACCTTATAACTGAACAGATTTCTACTGATTACAGGACTTTGTAATCTGCCTACTTCCCAGCCTTGTAGTACTTTCCTTGCAATCTGAGTCTTGCCTGGCTTGTTCTGCTATGTGTGAGTCCTCATACTAACTTCTTGTCTCTCCAAATAGTTTATCCACATGGTCCAAGTTCTCCCTTTCCTTCTTCTGTGCTCCCCTTCCCCTCCTTCCCTCCACTCTGGTATATTTGGGAGACCCTGACTGGATTGGAAGTCCCCCCTTCTCTTTCTCCTCTGTCCAGTTATTGACCAAGTCATCTGTTTATCAATCAATGAGGGGTGATGGAAAACTATTTTTACAAAACACTGAGATCTGAGAAGCTTGACCATGACAACATCCAGACTGCAACCAAGCATCTGGGCATCTGAATGTTCAGTCCACACCCCTCCAAAGTTATGTTTATTTTTAGTTGTTAACCAGCATCTGGACGTTATGGATGATATTATAATCAGAAGGATTTAAAGAATGTGATAGGCTTGGGAATTTGAATATTTGGCCTGGTGGTACTATTTGGAGATGTTTTGAAACCTTTTTGGAAATAGAGGCATGCTAGAGGAAGTATGCCATAGAGTCGGATATTAAAACTTTATAGTATGCCTGGGATTCATTGCTTTCTCTCTGTTGTGTCTGTGGTTGGACATGTGGTATCTCACTCTCCTGCCCCAGCTGCCTGAAATCATACCTCCTTTGCTGTTAGAGACTCTCCTTCCAGATCTGTAAGACAGAATAGATTTTCATTCACGAAACTTTTAGTCATGGTATTTTATCATAGCAAGGTAAAAATATCTAATGCATTCTAGATTATAAAGATTTATCATAAAGTGCAAAAACTAAAATAAGAGGTATAAGTGCTAAATAATTTTAATTATTAAAAACGTATAGAATGTGTGCTTCTAAAAATAAATTTACACAGTTTGCAAAACTTTACTAGAAAGAAGTCATAGTATGAACAATTAATTTGTAGTGTAGGTAACTACTGTAATTGTTGTTCAAGGAGGATGGTTCCATGTAAAGCCATCATGGTGGCCAATCACATAATTCACTAGTCCAGTTTTTTTTTTTTTTGCATCAAAATTTTGTTTTAGTGCATCAAAGAAGCTGTAATAAATATGGAAATTAAGCCCTTAAACCTTTGATGCTATAAAACTAAACTGGGTCTCTTCCATTCTTGGAGCCACGATCACATGAGGTTTAGTAACCTCCATCCTTTGATATAACTAGTACAGTTCTCATGAGTCATCACACAAGACAAAAGGCCGCACATGACATTGGATGATCCTCACATGACTCAACATCGTGCAACTGCCTGACACTAAGAGAACAGAAAACATGCTCAAACATGACTTTGCTGTTTACATAGTACTCGTATTCCTTTCATTGTGACCCTTACTAGCATATGATAATTTTAACTTCATAGATGGCTGCTGTTCTATCTTTGTTCATGTTACACCGGTCTTGAATTTGTTTTATGTCTATTTTTATTCAATCAGAGAACTTGACTTTTGTTTTCTAGGACTCTTTTTTTTTCTTCAAATAAAATACAGGGTTTTTATCAGAAGCTTTGTCTTTCAGAATGATTTACTGTTCTGGTTTAGAGGACCTGAAACAGACTATCCAATCCACCTTTTTCTTTGCATTTCTGCAACTAGAAGCTTGTTCACGTACAGATAATGTAGGTGTCACTGATCATGTAGGGAAAAAAATGCTTACCTGATTATTTCTGTAGCTTATCTAAGTATAAATATTTTACTTAATTTCCTCTTCTACTACAGAGGGCTAAAATATGTACCTTGGAAATTCTCTCATTTGTCCTTTGCTTTCATAGTTAACAGGGACATACCTGTGAAAGATCATCTGAAGAACAAAAGCTTCAGCTGCTTTTGTCACACATATTAGTATTGGATTATGAAGGCATTAAATATATTTGGAGACTATTTATCCTAAGAGAAATCTATTGGTCAGCTACGTTTCCCCCAACAGAAATAACTATAATCATAGAAAACTACATTATGAAGTACTGCTTTTTGTTTGCTTTCCACACATGATTTGCTATTGTCCCTAATTTTCTTTATATTTTTAACTTCTATGTCTTATGTATATCATTGCATATTTTTGAAATAGTATTAATGATAATATTTCCTTTGCATAGTCTTAGAACAAGATAATACATGAGCTAGAAATTATTGGAAAGGTGGAAGCTGAGCTGTAGAGGAATTTTAATCCAGCAACATGGCTGCTCTGTCAAGGGATTTCATCAAAAGGCTCAGGTCTGTGTGATTTGGCTGGAATGAAAACATGCCACACACTTTTATTCTCTCTGGGTAGAACACAGAAACACCCTTAGGACAGACTTTTAAAATTAAAGAAGTCTGTAGTAGAAATCAGCCATGTTTGAAAGTTATGTCTAATTGAAGAACAGAAAAGGTGATGAATCAGAGAAAGGTTTGACTGAATGAGCTAGAGATAGAATATGCCCACCTCTCATGAGAACAACACAGGAATAAGAAACTATTTAAGAACAGTGTGGGGAGGCAGGGAGGGACGGAGGGAGGGAGGGGAGGGGGGGGGGGGGGAGGGAGGGAGGGAGGGGGAGAGAGAGAGAATGAGTTCTGGTCAGTCAGTTGGGAGTCAATGTAGTGAGTGCAGTAGAGTTGAATTCATTCATGAGTACATGCAGTTCAGTGCAGGTCAGCAGAAGCAATTGATGCCAGAGAATAAGGAAACAGAAGATAAGAACAAATCACCAGAGTTAGTTTGAGTCTAAGCAGAGCAGTGCACTGAGAAGCTGAGAGAAGCCAGATTGAATAAATCAGCTTGGAGAGAAGTTTGAGGCAGAACAGCTGAGTTGACTCAGCTATCAAGAGTTCAGAGGAAAAAAAAAAAACTAGAAAGGATGGGCTTATTTGTAGGAGGAACAACTGTATAAATGGGGCTCTGCAGCCACAAAGGGAACCCCTGCAGGAGCTCCTAACTGAAGACTGCCCGAGAGACTAAGAATTCATGATGCAGGCAATGCCAGTCAATCGAGAACTGCTGCTTGGAATAGATGCTTGCTTTGGACCAATAGAACATGGCTAGAGGGTATAACTTCTCGGATTACTAAATGAGCTTCCAGCAGCTTTCATAAGAACTTACTGTGGAGTATTCAGCTGTACCTCCTCATCTCCAGCCCCCAAAGGCAAGTAGGGTCGGGCAGCAGGTGGTCCAGGGCACAGGACGCACATATCAGAGACTGAAGCATTCTATGCCAAGGTGAGCAGACAGAGGCTGGAAGCTGAGGCCTTCAAGGTCTGGGCTTGCTGAAAATTAGATTGTGTGGAGGCTAGAAGCTTCCAGGCTTAGGCCTACAGTTAGTGAGGTAGAAATGCTCTGAGCTCAGCTTAAGCTGTGTATTTGTACAGCTTGAGTATGGCTCTCATCTCATCCCACATCTAAGGAAAGAAAAACATTTACACATAGCCTCTGTAAGAACAATTCACATGCATGTAGATCATGGAGAAAATGAGGTAAATGATGACACCAGGAAATTAACAAGAGATCTGTCAATACTGGAAAAATAAAGTATGATCTTCAATATACAGACAGGAGGGCATCCAAGATGCACATATCATCCTCAAGATCAAATTAAGGAGAGGAGAAAAGGAAAGGCAATGCCTAATTTTCACCTCTATATTATATCCAACACAGACTTTAAAGGGGTGGTTGTAGGGGCTGGAAGGATGACACAGTGACTAAGAGCACTGGCCGCTCTTCAAAAGAACCCAGATTTGATTCCCATAACCCACACAATGTCTCTTAACTATCTGTAATTCTAATTTCAGGCAAGTAGCTATCCTCCTTTGGTCACTGAAAACACTAGATAGGCACATGAATGGTGCACAAATATTCACCTAAGTATCAATAATTCACTTTGCATGAGAAAGGATGAAAACTAAACAACATATTGTACTCATGAAAGAGATTTAGAAGCATAGAGAAAGACGATAGAAACTGAGAAGACCACAGCTATCAAAGATACAATATTCACATGCCCAGCTCTACGCTAGAGATTCTGTAAACAGTGTCTCAGTTAGGGTTTCACTGCTGTGGACAGACACCATGACCAAGGCAACTCTTATAAGGACAACATTTAATTGGGGTTGGCTTATAGATTCAGAGGTTCTGTCCATTATCATCAAGGCAGAAACATAGCAGCTTTCAGGCAGACATGATGAAGGGGGAGCTGAGTGTTCTACATCTTCGTCTGAAGGTTGCTAGCAGAATACTGGCTTCTAGTCAGGTTGGATGAGTGTTTTAAAGCCCATACTCACAGTGATAACAAGGCCACACCTTCTAATAGTGCCACTCCCTAGGCCAAACATATACGAACCATCACAAATAGTATAGCAACAATGTTGTGATAAATATCTATAAACAGTGGTAGTGATAACACAAAGAGTATAGAAACTGAGAGGCTTCAAGAAAGTACTAATTGAGGAGCTGGGAAGCTATATCAGTTAGTAAAATGTTTGTTGTGCAAACATGAGAATCTGAGATAGGTTCCAGATATAAGATATTATTCCAGTCTACTTCATAGGATGTCTTTAAAAGATAAATTTTATAGTCAGTAGTTAAAATATGAATTAGTGTAAATAAAAAATGTATATACATAGAAAAAATTTTCTACATTATTAACAAC
Organism: Grammomys surdaster; assembly: GCF_004785775.1. Lineage (NCBI taxonomy): Eukaryota > Metazoa > Chordata > Mammalia > Rodentia > Muridae > Grammomys > Grammomys surdaster. Next base: position 2,864,275 of record NW_021604577.1, read on the forward strand.
AGAAAGCAGTCATAGTAAGATTGATATTTTCTTGGGGATAGAGGAATCTGTAAAACCTTTCTATAAGTTGAGCTGTAAAAGAAACAGATACACTTAGGAAATCAAAAAATCACAAGAGAATTACTCTGAAACTGGGCTGCCCTGTACTTACGCATCTAATTTGCTAGTCATCTTTCTCAACCTGCTCATCTGTTAATTGTCAGTTCTCTAGTGTTTATATGAATATCTCAAACAGCCCAAGGCAAGAGGATGTTACTTAAGTTTTTAAAATCTTCCAGTTCCCAATCAATGAATATTATCATTAGTTTCCAATTTTAAAGGTAATTTTTAAAACACAGAAATAACTTTTACTAAATATCAGGTATTTCACAAATATCAGCACACATGGTCTTTAATGGCTTTGTTTGTCATTCTGCTGAGTTACTTTTGACCTGTTTGGATTCTTCAACTGTATATTGGATTTTTCACTTCAAAAACCAGACACTGTTTACTATGTATTGTAAGAAATTCATACACAGAATCCATGAAAATGTATAGATGGTAGGTTTTATTCAGTTGCATATTTGTACACAGACTTCTGTATTTTTCCAAAGTAGATGGATATTTTGACTGTCAATGGCTATTTAAATGCTTCATTGTGATGTGTCTGCTCCTCAAAGAAATTCTTATGTGACACTGTGTGTTAGCCCACAGATGTCTTCAAACGATTTGAGTATGATTTCTTAGTAATAGTAATATCTCAAATGCATATTTTTAAACTTTAAGTTCATCAACTCCCCCTTGAATATTGTCTTCTTTGAAAAATATCTTCTTCATGAGTTTTCCCCAGAGTAAATAAGATACCAACAGGACATTAGTTACACTTATCTGTGACATCAGCCATCAGATTCACTGACAGTCTGTGACAATGAAACTAAAGATAAGCCTTTAGGAAAAAAGAAGCATTAAAAGCCTGTCAAAGATCCATTAAGTGCTGATTCCTCTGGGAGAAATGCATTCATAGCATCGAGTTCCTGACATTGATTAGAAGCATAGGATCTGAAGGCAGCTCACTATTTGTTACCCCCCAAAATTACACTCTGGAAAGATAAACAGCATCTGGCTGAATTCTGCTATCATGAGTTCTTTTAAAACCGGGCCAGAAAGATTCTGTGTCTTATTTCTGTGTCCAACATACTGCTAATTTCTAATCCTCTACAAAGATCTGATTAGTCAATGCACATATTTTGTTGATAAAATCTCCCCCAAACAATCAAAATGCAAACTTCTTTATTTTGGAAACTATTGAAAATGTCTAAAAGACGTACATCTGGTACCCCAAACATTTCAACTCTCATCAAACTCGGCATGGCCTAGTTTTTGGCCATCTCCTCTCGTGATTACTCCCAATCTTTTTGGATATAACCAAAGGACTAATTAGGTCACTTGTAGTTTGGCTTTCATGCCAGTCTAGGATCCCAGCTGGAAGTGAAGGCCCTTAGGAGAGCAATCACCATGTCTGACACTGCTGCTTGGCTTCGGAGATGATTGACATTTCGAGAGCTGAACAAGCTTAAACATTGAATGAAATGCATTGAGGCAGAGCTGACACTAGGAAATGAACACATTTGTTCTACAAATATTTGCCAAGCATTTAGTATGTGCCAGCCATTGTGCTAGGTGCTGGTATGGAAAGAATGAAATGAAATAGCCTCTGTACAAAACAATAACAACAAAAAAGCCATAGCCTATGGAGTGAGACAACTATGTGATTTACAATATTATATGGTGCATGCTATCCTTGATCCAAAACTAGAGGAGTTTATAGAATACAAAATAAGAGTATAAAATGGATTTTAAATGGAAAAGGAGAAAATCTTAGAAGAAGAAAAATACATAGGCACTATGGATATTTCTAGGAAAGCATAAAATAGAAAAAAATATAAGCTGATAGGACACATGATACCCTCTTAAGAAAAATCAAAGTGTGTAATATGAAGTATAATTGCATCACTTTGAATTTTAGTACCACAGAGTATCTGCTTCTTATTTTCTCTAGCATCATTCAGTTGGTCCATATTCCTTTTTGGGGAAGGGTAATGAACCATTGATACTTCACATGATACCAAATAAAACCCCAGAATCAGGAATGGATACATTTTTTATCATTCACCAGTGGGGTCCAATATATATCCAAATATTAAAAGCTATTGCCAATGTCATTTGTTACCCTTTACAGTTTGATGACAAGACCCTAATTATTGCTGGAGACATCACATGATTATCTTACAGAGCATGCAGAAATCTAGCTAGAACTCAACTGGAATCTTCATTGCTATGAAGCTAGCATTAATTGAATTGGAAGATGCTGTGTATGCTATGGGATAAGAAAAATAACCATTAATCTCACCCACCTACAACCCCTGTGAGACACGCTAATGATATCTTTGCAAGATATGCCCGCTTGTGCAATAGTTTGATAAATGCTATTGGACTAACCCATTAGTTTTTAATTGGTTTAAAACATGCTCTATGAGACAGAATACATATAAGTTAAGAACCAAAGATTAGATATATTATGGGCCCTTAGATGGAAACTTACTATTATTTTGTTAACTAGATATAGCAATAAATGACTTCTGAAGACATATTGCTATGCTTGTCCATCTGTGTATCACTCAATCCCCATCAGAAAAACATGATCTTGCAGTAGATGATAAACAACCCAGAAGATCATAGAAATCTCCTATTCTTCATATCTTCAGGTCTAGGTTTAATCTTTCAGTTTTCCATGCTCTTTTCTGAACCAAGCTTTGCTTGCTACCTACTTGACTGTGTAAAACATGGGCAATACTTCTCAGTTATTAAAGGTTATCTTATACTTTCATAAGATGTATGTAATTTAACAATCCTTTATCTCTTTTTAAAATTACCACTATGACACCATACAAAATTATAGTATTAATAGATGAAACAATTAATAGTCACTTATTTAGGTTATACATGTTCATTGCTTGTCTTCTTCAAATCTCCATCACTACTAAATGATGGAGCTTTGATAATTTTTATAATAAGAATATTATCAATATATTCATGTTTAGGAAGTAAAGGAATATTTCTGAGTTCTTCACGCTTATGTTACAATACAGCATGGATAATGTACTATATTTGTGTTTATATTGTCACATGTTTGTCACTTCTTGACCCAAAATAGTCAGAAAAAAATGTGTTACTTGGTTGAATAGATATATATCCTGTGGAGAGTAGTGATAGACTGTTGAGGAGGTGAGTCAAAAGTCAGATTCTGAAGGCCCTTTAAGCCTTACTGAGAAATGTAAATCTCATATGAGAATTATATGGGAAAATGGACAGCTTTAAATTTTGACAAACTAAAAATTTTACATTAGGTTTCTCAGCAGAATGTCATATGAAATAAAACTAATAAAATATAGTAAACAATGGAAATGTTCTAGAGAAAACTCTACATCCATCATGGCATCTTTGAGCTGATTATAAAGCATTCTAGAAAAATAATGATAATAAAAATAATAGTAATAATATTGAAGAATACTCCTCTCATGGACACTTTACCTATATCTGCCTTTTCCGTGCACATAATACTTTTTATTATTTATGTCAAATATTTTGTTGTAGAGAGTATCAAATAAATATTTTGAAACTGAAACAAATATATCTCAGTACATGAGATATATCATGTACATCAGGAAGAGGCAGCTTTGATCTCAAAAGTATATGCCTTTATTAATATTTGTCTATATGTTGCTGGCTTTGACATTTTATTTTAGAAATTTCCTAGGCTCAGATATTTTGGTCATCCTAATAAGCCCTTAGAAACAGTGATCATGGGAGTGATTATTGGTCTTTGTTTATTGCCTTGCTTGCTCTTTGACTATTTGTGTTGTCTTGCTTGTTCCTTGACTATTTGCATCTATTGTATTGTTAGTTCCTCAAGCTAGAACTGACCTTAATACTTGCATGTAATTAAAATGGTATAAAGGCAAAAACGAGGAGAGGGATGAGATAGGGGGTTCAAGGAAGGGGAAATGGGGAAAGGGGATGACGTTTGAAATGCAAATAAAAATTTTCAAGATAGACCACCAACACATCTTACAAAATTCACTGAAAAGGAATGATTGCCCCTTCGGACTCCATCTTTCATTCCCACCAATAAGGTGTATTTATTTAATACTTCGGAAACATTCATTTGACAAGAGTAATACCCCTTAGGCAATTTATTTTCTTTCTAGTCACTGACTTAGAATTATTTAACTATATTTGGAAACTGGCTTGATTAGGCTAAATAACAGAAGTCTGATTGATTTACTAAATCTTATATAGATCATATATAAATTGTAAAATTTATATGGTACTATGGTCATTTTTGTGTTTAACATTGAGTAAACTATTAACAAATGTCTTGAAATTGTACCTAATTCAAGTTTCACTGTGAATATGAAAAGAAATATATAGGTTGAGCATGTAGCTCATCTGTGTGGCCCCAACACATACAAGAGGGTTTCCATGTTAAGAAATCCTTAGCTAGCAAGTTTGTCATTTGCTGCAAAACAAAAGTTCAATAGAAAAACATGTAAAGACACCCTTTGTATACTTTTGTTTAAGAGACAATGTATATTGGCACTTCAGTATAGTTAATGATCAGAATGCCATACTAATGTTACATACAGTAGAACTGAGAATGGGAAACACACTATTTTCACAGAGAGCTTGGTTAGTCTGAAACAATCTCGGTTTCTCTTTATATGTTTGCTTAATATCTCCCAGATTTATCAGACAAAGGGCTTTCACAAAGTAATTTTTCTTTCATTAATACTCATAATTATTTGAATGAAATACTATACAAGAAGTATTTGCTTATGTCCCAAGTTATGCAAAAATTTATAACTAATCATATGATACAAAAGAACAGAAGAATAGAATGGAATATTTAGATAAATGCTAAGCAAAACTTGTGTAGCCAATAACTAACAAAATTAAAACTTAAAAATTAACAATACAACATTGGGAAGGAACATTCTCAAAAATAACTATTAATGCTAGAAGAAACCTTGTAACAACCAATATTTTTAATATATTTGTGTCTATATTTAAATCAAAATTCCTTAAGCTAAGAGGACATTAAATTACCAAAATATTGTGACTATGAAGTTTCACATCCTATAATTTTATTCAAATATTACGCAAAAAATTATTTTATTTACACATTTTATTTATGCCTTATAGATTTTGCTTAACAAAAGTGAGTCTACTGATATAAATATTTAGAATATGAGTGAAAACTTCATAAAGAATACAGCATGAAATTTAACCTATGGTTCTGACACAAGCATATTCAGTAAATATGTCTACATGTCATGCAAGAATCAAAGGATCCACGTGCATTGAATTTAGAAATATGCAAACAATGTATTGATGAAAAACACCCATGATTCTATTTTATTCTACAAAGAATCCACATTAATAGTAAGTTAAATTATCCTATATATAGAAATGAAAAATATTGCTTAAGATATATGATTTCCTTCTTGATCCATAATTCATTGTTGACATTAGAAGATACCAGGAAAATCCATTGATAAGGTAGTTTATTTTGAAAAATGTATATATTATGCATATAATATTCTAAAATATAGAAGTTTTAGCCACAAAATTTAATTACTATATAATGTTACTAAGAGCAGTATTATATTTAGATTATATTGATACTCTGTAGAAAATAATCTCCAAATAAGTTTAAATCACACATTATTTTAAGTCATCAAAAATGTAAAAGTTAGTGTTTTTTATGACCAGTGACATCTGCCAACTGGTAAGTGCTCATTGAAAAATATATTATGCTCTAATGTTATCCTAGTATTTTGTCTGAATTTATTAATAATCCTTTATGCCAAGTTCTGCAGGCGTATACACATACCAGGACTAAAGTTTAATTTAGTGATTAGGCATAATAGAAAATAAATACTAACTAATAAATGAACAGGAAATTAGAATACATGCCAAAAAATTTCTGGCACTCCTGTCTTGCACTTTTGAGCCATTGTTTTACAAATAAGGATGAAGTGTATACAAGCATTATTGTACCATAATAACACAGCTGCTAAATGATTAAGAAATAAGCAGCCTGGAACTGGAGAGGTGACTAATCAGTTAAGAGCACAATCTGCTATTCCAGAGGTTCTGAATTTAATTTCCAGCAACCACTTGGTAGCTCACAACCATCTATACTATGATCTGATGGCTTCTTCTGGCATGCAGGTAAACATACATATTGTGCACTCATATACATTAATTAAATAAATAAGTCTTAAAAAAAAAACAAGTAGACACCCTACATAGCATGAATTCCTTCAGAGAAGAAGGAATGACAAACATACTAAGTAGGACAACACAAACTTCACCACATCCAACCAGGAGCATACATGGGCCAGTTCAAGGACCGTTGCACAAATATAGCAGAGGTCTACCTGGTCAGGCCACAGTGGGAGTAGATTTGCATAATCCTCAGGGGACTTGAGGCCCCAGGGAAGGGAGAAGCATGATGTGTGTGGGGACACACCTTCTTGGAGGCAAGGGGAGAAGGAGTAGGATGAGGAAGTGTAGAAGGGATGATAAAGAGGAGGATCAAAGACTGGAATGTAAAAAAGAAAAAAAAAAGAACATGAAGTTTGGACGCTCATATGCACTCCATAGTAACCCAGTGACCACTCAGGCTAGGGAATCAGTTTCTCTAATTCCAATCATGTATTCTTATTCCCAACACTGTTACAGACTGTGGGGAAAATTACCCCTGCCACAGCGGTGGGGTCCCGGGAGGTTTCCACGCTGGGCTGGTCCCACATGCATGAGGAACGTTTTAGTGGCCTGGAGGCTTTGGTAGCGGCAAGCCCCAATAACACGAGGAAGTCCTTGGTTCCAAAAGGGTTTATTGTCATGGCGGATGGTGGATGAATCTGGAAGTATGCCCCTTAAAACTCAGGGCAGTCCCAAGTTATGGAGGGAGGGAGAAAGGGGGAGGATCTGGGGAGGATCAGGGGTGGATCTGGGGAGGCATGCTTAATTTGCTTGGCCCTCTGGCCTTCATTAGTATGTAAATCCCTAGGGCCTGAGGCCTCTAGTCTGGCCTATGTGACTGAACATTGTAATCTATGGAGACTAGACTGTTTTTCCGGACGCTGGGTTCTTGGGGGCACCGAACTCCTGCCGGTTCTCAGGCAGAGTCTCGGGGTTCTAGGCAACTAACTGTCCAACCATGACCCAGAATACCCTTATGCAGTTCCACAACAGACGACATGGTATAATCCCCTTTCTGTCCTTATTTCCATGGTTCTAGACAGATCCTGAGAGGACACTGAGCCTTCCTTCATCCTGTGAGCTACTCTGCAACTCCTGTTCTAGTCTATCCTCATTCTTTAGAGCCAGCTCGTTATACAGAGATATGTATTCTCTCTCAGACTCCTAGTGGCCACAACTCGCAGGATGACAAAAGCATTCCCTACCATACAACCCACAGCCACTCCATCTTCCTCAGAACCAGAGAAGACAGCATAAACTAAAGAACAAAACACACACCCAACAAACACAAGATATCAGTACCTAGAATTGTAGACATTCCAATACCAGATGACTCCATGCAAGTGTAATATGCAATCAATAGCCAATAGGACTATATGTTTACACTAGAGTCCAACAACACTAGTACAGTAGGCCTGGATAAATGCAATATAGCTGAAACACAAGACAAGAACTTTCAAATAATTATTACCCATGTGTTCAGGGTTCATAAGGAGGTAATTTAAAATCCACTGATTAAGATCTATGAAAACACAAACTAACAATTGAATGTAATGAAGAACACTGTTAAAGACATGGAAGTGGAAATATAATTTATAGGGAATACCCAAACAAAGGGAAAACTGGAAATGAAGTTTATTAACTAGAACAGGAACCATAGAAGCAAGACTCATTAACAGACAACAAGAAATCAAAGACAGAATATCAATATTGAATATTAATGATATGAGAAAGAGATACCCCAGTCAAAAATGTTAAATTTTTAAAAATTCAGACACAAAACATTCAGAAATCCTGAGACACCATCAAAAGACATAATCTAAGAAGACTGTGAATAAAGGAAGGATAAAACTCAGGTCAAAAGCACATAAGATATAAAAATGAAATCATGAGAAAAATTTTCCAAATCTAAGGGAAGAATTGCCTATCAAGGTACATTAAGCATTCAGAACGTCAAACAGTCTACCCCAGAAAAGAAATTACTCATGACATATAATAATCAAAACACTAACTGTACAGAACAAAGAAAGAATAGTAAAAGCTACAAAAGAAGAAGACCAAGTAACACATAAAGGCAAATCGAAAAAAAAAAATTCCCGACTTTTCAATAGAGTCTTTAATAGTCAGAGAAGTCAGAAAAGAAGTTATATAACCTCTAAGAGTGCACAGGTGCCTGTGATAATATACTCAACAAAACTTCCAATCACAATACATAGATAAAGAAGTTCCACAATAAAATGCAAATTCAGCGCTACAGGAATCTCTAGAAGGAAACCTACAACCTGATGAAGTTAACCAGAGCAAAGAAAACAAAAGTAATAAATAATCTAAGACTGAGAAATCAAAATGGGGGGGGAACCCATACCACAACAATAAAATAGCAGGAATATATGTGCTATTCACTGTTAACTTTCAATGCTAATGATCTCAATTTCCCAATAAAAAGGCACAGACTAACAGTTTGGATCCTTCCACTTCATCCAAGAAACACATTTTAACATCAGTGATAAACATCACTTCAGGTTAAAGTACTGGAAAAAGGATACTTCAAACAAATGGACCTAAGAGGCCAGCTGCTATAGTCATTTTTTATTTATTATTTATTTTTCTACACTCCAGATTTTATTTTCTCTCCCCACGTCTACGTTCTGACTGTTCCACATCTCATACCTCCAACCCAAACCCTGTCTCCACGAGGCTGTCCCCACACCTTCCCCTCACCCCACTTGACCTCTAAACTCCCTGGAGTCTCCAGTCTCTTTAGGATTAGGTACATCATCTCTGATTGAACACAGACCCAGAAGTCCTCTGCTGTATATGTGTTGGGGAATTCATATCACCTGGTGTATGCTGCCTTTTTGGTGGTCCAAGTTAATTGAAACTGCTGATCCTCCCACAGTGTCGCCTTCCTCCTTGACTTCTTTCTGCCTTTCCTTAATTCAGCCACAGGGATCTTAAGCTTCTGTCCATTGGTTGAGTGTTAATATCTGCGTCTGACTCTTTCAGCTGCTTGTTGGGTCTTTCGGAGAGCAGTCATGATAGGTCCCTTTTTGTAAGTTCTCCATAGCCTCAGTAATAATGTCACACCTTGGAACCTCCCCTTGAGCTGGATCCCACTTTGGGCCTGTCACTGACCTTCTTTTCCTCAGGCTCCTCTCCATTTCCATCCCTGTAGTTCTTTCAAACAGGAACAATTATGGGTTAGAGTTTTGACTGTGGGATGGCAACCCCCTCCCTCGTTTGATGCCTGGTCTTCCTGCTGGAGGAAGGCTCTATATGATCTCTCTCACTACTGTCATACACTTCATATAATGCCCCTCCTTTAGAATCCTGAGAGTCTCTTACCTCCCTGGTTTCTGGAGCATTCTGGAGGGTCCCCCCACCTAGCTCCCGAGGTTGCCTGTTTCCATTCTTTCTGCTGGCCCTCAGAGCTTCAGTCATTTCCCTCATCCAATACCAGATCAGGTTCCCCTCATCTCCCCACCCCTGTCAACTTTCCCTCTCAGGTCCTTCCCTCTCTCCCCACTTGTGATTGCTTTCTTCTCCCTCCCCAGTGGAACTGAGGTGTCCTCACTTGGGCCCTTCAGCTTTTCGACCTTTCTGAGTTTTTTGAATTATATCTTGGGTATTCTGTACATTGCGGGGAGGGGTAATATCTACTTATTAGTGAGTAGATACATGTCCTTTGGGATCTGAGTTACGTTACTCATGATGATATTTTCTAGTTCCATCCATTTGCCTGCAAAACTGAAAATGTCTTCATTCTTAATAGATGAGTAGCATTCCACTGTGTAGATGAAGCACATTTCCTGTATCCATTCTTCTGTCATAGGACATCTGGGTTGTTTCCAGCATCTGGCTATCACAAATAAGGTTGATATGAACATGGTGGAACACATGATCCTGTGGCATGGTGGGGCATTTTTTTGGGCATATTCCCAAGACTGGTATTGTTGGGTCTTCAGGTAGATCTATTTCCAACTTTCTCAGGAACCTACAGATTGATTTCCAGAGTGGTTTTACCAGTTTACAATCCCATCAGCAATGGAGAAATGTTCCCCTTTCTCCACATTCTGCCAACATATGTTGTCACCTGATGTTATCATCTTAGCCATTTTGATTGGTGTAAGGTGGAATCTCAGGGTCATTTTGATTTTCATTTTTCTGATCAATAAGGACTTTGAGTATCTAAGTGGTTCTCTGGCACTTGAGATTTCTCTATTGTGAATTTTTGGTTTAGTTCTATATCCCATTTTTTGATTGGGTTATTTGGTTTTTTGGTGGTTAGCTTCTTGAATTCTTTATATACTTTGGATATTAGCACTTTATCAGATGTGGGGTTAGTGAAGATTTTTTTCCCAATCTGTAGGTTGCAGATTTGTCTTATTGACTATGTCCTTTGCCTTACAGAAGCTTTCCAGTTTTATGAGGTCCCATTTATCAATTCTTGATCTTAGAGCATGAGCCATTGGTGTTCTGTTTAGGAAATTTCCCCTGTGCCAATGAATTTAAGGCTCTTTCCCACATTCTCTTCTATTATATTCAGTGTATCTGGTTTTATGCTGTGGTCCTTGATCCACTTGGACTTGAGCTTTGTGCAAGGTGACAAATATGGGTCTATTTTCATTTTTCTACATACAGACAGCCAGGTAAACCAGCACCATTTATTGAAGATGCTTTCTTTTTTCCATTGTATATTTTTTTGGCTTCTTTGTCAAAGATCAAGTGTCTGGTTTTATTTCTGGGTCTTCAATTCTTTTCCATTGATCAACATGTTTGTCTCTGTACCAGTACATTTTACTATCTGAAAAAAAAGAGTTCGAACCAAAACTAATCAGAATAGATAAGGGAGAGCACTACATACATATCAAAGGAAAAACCTAGCAAGAGTTTACTACCATTCTTTAACATATATGCACAAAACACAAGTTTATAAATGAAACCCTACTGCAGCTTAAATCACATTTTATTAGTTAGGGATTCTACTTCTGTGAGGAAATACCATGAGCTTGTGGAGGAAAGTATTTATTTGGCTAATTTTCCATATCTCTGTTCATCATCAAAGAAGTCAGGACAGGATCTCAACAGGACAGGAACCTGGAGGCAGGAGCTGATTGATAGGCCATTCAAAGGTCCCGCTTACTGGTTTGCTTTTACGACTTTCTTGGCTTTCTTTCTTAGAGCACCCAGCATCATCAGCCCAGGGGCAGCACTTTCAATTGCCTGGGCTTTCCTCCATCAATCATTAGTTAAGAAAGTACCTTATGGCTGGATCTTATGGAGGCTTTTTCTCAGTTGAGATTCCCTCTTTTCAGATGGCACTAGAGTATCAAGCTAACATAAAACTAACCAGGACACACAAATTGACCCTCATATATTGATAGTATTGTGAATATGTGAATTACCCCACTTTCATGAGTAAGAGAAGTCATTCCGACAAACACTAAAATGAGAAATGCTGGATATAACTGAAATCATAAAGCAAATGATCAAAAAGGTATTTATATAACATTTCACCAAAAATCAAAAGAATACACCTTCTTCTCAGCAGCTCATGGAACTTTATGCAGAACTGACTATATTCTCACATACAAAGCATATCAAATAGATACAAGAAAATTGAGATAATATGCTGTGTCATATCTTATCTAAATGAGGTTAACCTGGCCCACAAAGACAAATATGGTAAGTAGTTGTTTATATGTGACTGATAGCTGTTAAGTCTTTTACAGACAAGCTACAATCTATAAAATTATAGGGATTGGATATAGAGTACGGAACTTGGAGAGGGATGTGCCTTCCTCAGAAGGGGAAATAGAAGAAATAATTATGAATGTATGAGGTGAAGGACTGGAATGAGAGTATCAAATGGGAAGACTGAGGGAAGAGGAGGTAATGGAGCTCATAAAGGGTGGGGCAGCTAAAACTATGGGCGATTTAAAGAGTCCTATAAAGCTCAATGAAGTAGAATAAGTGATATGAAGACAATATAAATAAAATTACTTTATAATAGGAAAAATAGAGCCCCATCATGACAGCTCTTGTCATCAATTGAAGTTACTAGTACCAGGAATAATTCCCATATAATCAAGTTCTTCACCAAAGAGATTCCATAGAACCCCCAAACTTCTGAAGCTATTTCCAAGGCTATTCGTTCCTGTAAGTGTTGGGAGCCAACTCTTAGCCAAAAGTGGCTATCATCTTTACAGCTATCTCGAGCCATATACCCTGACAAGAGACTTGTTTTCAACAGCCCGAAACAGCTGAGCACACTCTGATAAACATCTTGTTACACTGTTTAGTGCCCCCAGCTGCAAGGTGCAAGTGGTATCCATGGCTACAAGGCACGTGACATAGTGCCTTCAGTTGAGCTTGACCATGAGGGAAAATCATGTGGTAAAGGTATAAATACCCAGGATTTCCTTTCAATAAGGGAGACTTGACAGACTCTGTCTTGTATCCATCTTTTGCGTCTCACGCCCCTCCATCCCCCCTGCCCCTCTCTCTCTCTCTCTCTCTCTCTCTCTCTCTCTCTCTCTCTCTCTCACACTCTCTCTCACTGGCCGTTACAAAGTAGCAGAATGGGCTGTTACATGTAAGTAAGTTCCTGTAAGCTCATGTAAGTATGTGAGAAAGTGAATAAGTTGAGTGAGTGAGGAAATAAGTAAGTTAGTGAGTGAGTTAAGGAAGTGAGTGAACAAGTGAGTGAGTAAGTGAGTGAGTGTGTACGTTAGTGAGTGAGTGTAAGTTAGTGACTAAGTTAAGTAAGTAAGAAAGTAAGTAAATAAGATAAGTAAGTCAGTAAGTAGGTTAAGTAAGCAAGTAGTTAGTTAGTATGAAAGTAAGTAAATAGTAAGTTAAGTAAGTAAGAAGACTGGCAGTAGGACCCATTGCTGAAGACATCTACACATTATTGAATTCTTAGAATTAAACTGGTGCCTAGCTAGAGCCTTCACTACTACTGACTAGTGTTTATAGTGATGGGAGGTACTCTGCACACCACCAAAGGAGAAAGGAAAAGACTAATCCAGCTACAAACTCTTCCATCCACAATTTTGCCCAGCCTGCAAGATTTGTTAGTGCAATAGTGACACAAAGCATGTGGAGTTAACTACGAGTATCTGATTTGACCTAAGGTCTATTTTATGAGTTGGAATCCATTCAGAGCAGGAATCTAAAAGAAAACCAAATACTACTAAGGGAACATAGCCGCATGATGACTTGTAATGTCATTCTGATATACTCATAGATAAGTGTGCTGTTTGGTCATCATCAGAGTTTTCTCCTGTAATAGATGGAAACAAATACAGAGCTGAGTAGCCAGTTGATGTACAGAGAGTGAGAGATCTTGGATCACTCAGCCCTAAATAGGATGTTTCTATCAAATCCATCCCTCAGGTATCAGGGAACCCTGGGGAAGATGAGGCAGAAAGATTGTAAGAACCAGAGGGGATGGAGTACAACTAGGCCTTCTGAATTCAGAAAGACTGGCACACACACATGAACTCACAGAGACTGTGGCAGCACCTGAGGGATCATACAGGTCTAGGACAGGTAGGGTTCCAGGGGTGAGAGAAGTGGACACAACCCCTAACCTACTTCCCTAATCCAGGAGCTATTTATAATAGATAATGCTCATAAAAATGCTATCTAAGAGAGTCTCACTCGGGATACAAAGTACTCTTAAGAGCTCTTTCAGTTTATATTATATATTACAGTTTCCAGTTTGGGGGTTTGATGTGGTTCCTCTGTGGTATATGGATGTGTGTGTTTCAGCATATATATATGTGTGTGTGTGTGTGTGTGTGTGAGTGTGTGTGTGTGTGTCTTTTGCTTTGGGGGAAGGATCTTTTTATTGTGTTTGCTTGTTCTTTCTATTCTGATTTGTTTTGTTCTGTTTTATTTTATAATTATTATTCTTTAGATGATCATCTGTTTTATAAGGAGAAACAGAAAGAGATTTGGATGGGAGAAGACGTGGGAAGGATCTTAGAAGAGTTGACAAATAATGCATTTTTCAATACAAATATAGAAAAAGAATAAATATAATCATTCTATTATTTAATAAACAGTGAATTCATCATGCCAAGAAAATTGATCTATGTATTCAATGACAACAATTTTTTAAAAGTTCTTTTATTTTCCTTTTTTTATTTCTTTTCTTCATGATGAGGATTAAGAAGAAGAGTTTAAATTGGATAATCATGCTGCAATGGAAAGTTTGTATTTATGTTTTAAGACAAAAATTACAAATGTAGAATGCTGAAGGAGGAAAAGCATGATGCTTCCAAAGACTTTATACTGACAATTTATGTGTTGTTTCCTTTACATTGGAGGGCAGACCAAAGGATTGAACCTATAATTTTATGCATGCCAGTCAAAGATTGTGCATGTGACAAATATATATATATCTGTAAGTAAATATATGCCATGGTTGCTCTAGTTAATCTTTGAATTAATAAAAATAATAATTTAATTTTTATTTTATTTTTTGTTTATTCAGATGTCTGTAGTTGGTAACATGCTACTGAAACTGTAGAAAACTTAACAGAACTACCATGCTACCACACGAGTGAGTTTAAAAGAGTTTTAGTGTCTTGAAAAAGTTTATCGACTTACATGTAGGAATGTTTTTGTGGTAATCATATAAATAACTACTAGTGAAGTTTACAATTTTTATAAAATGTAGGATGAATGGGTAAGAAGTGGCTTTTAAATGTATTTGATTGGAGAAACACAATTATTCAAAATATTTTTAAATCATCTTTTATGTTTACATGCATTGGCAGGAGAGGACAAAACAGTGACCTGTTTATCTTCTGTAATGAAATAGACTGATAATCCATTATAATACATGCACAAATGAATAATGTGCATTGCAGTCAGAGACAGTCATAAGCCTGCATGACAGGAGCTCTTCCCTTAAAGACAGCAAATAATAATGTAAAATCTTCATCCTGTTCAGCATTTCAATTTAGAATGCATGGCAGATTAACGAATGAGAAAGGAGTTTGTAAAGTGACTGGGTTGAAGTGCTAGATTATGGATCCACATAAACCATGTAGATGTCAAGTGAGCTTGACAGCCTGCCCATAATTCTAGCCTTGGAAGGTAAAGTAAAAACAGGCATTTCCCACACCTGCATGCACAATACACACAGATATGAACGCACATGTATACATAACACACACAAATGAAAAACGTAAGAAAAATTTTTACAAAATATATTTCATTCGTAAAACTGTCCACCTCAAAGCAAAGTGTGTAACCAAGAAGGGTATCAGGTAATAGTTCTTTAAAAATGTGGCAAATAAATTATTTTGTTGTTTTTATAACAGGAGCTCATTACAGGGAAACAACTTTTAAATTGATCTGTGCTGCAATTGCTGCCTTACTAAAGTGATCATTCTTATTTACTGGGTTTTGTTTTTATCTGTACAACTGAGGAAAATTATTGAGCAAATACATCATTCAGGATCTCAGTAAAAGAACTAATTATGAAATAGATTTTAATTTTATAATTTCCGGGGACCGGAGTGCAGGTACAACTCAATGATAGAACAATTGCCTGATATTTGTGACAGCCCAAGTTCCATCCATAGGACCACAACACATACACACACACACACACACACACACACACACACAAACAAACACTAAGGTAAATGATAGATAATGAGAGTTAGCAAGAGAAAGGATACTTGTGGAAGTTTTGAATTACTGCTCAAACTTAATTCAAATTTCAAAACATATCCATTTCATTCTGAACAATAAAATCTGATGTATAATAAGAAATACTGGTGTTACCAAAAAATATCCTATTAAAATGTTCTGCCAAGGCCATTTGTGAGAAGTGTTAAGTCATAGGGTAAAGTATAAGACATTTTATTTATAACAAAGGCAATCAGTATTCAACTTTCACATTTCACTGGAGACTCAGGAGCATTTACTGGTTCAATCGACAGTAGTTTCAGATATTGCCTATCTGTGTAAAAACAAAAGTCAGGTTGACCATTAGCCCTGAATTTTGCACCTTCATGACTCAAATCTTCTCTCCTTCCAGAAAAGTTTCTCCTTCTCTCACCTGTATAACTGGATTGTACCATATACGCAAACCTCAGAATCAGGACCTAGGCCAGTTCCACGAGGCAAGATGCTCCAGATAATCAAAGCTCAATCCGTTGAAGCAATCTCTTTGCTTCCCCTATGGAAACTAAACAGAGTACCATTCAGACTTTCTCTATACTCCATTCTTTATCCCCATGGCATTGAAATTCATACAGTATTTCATACATACAGCAATTCATAATTGCTGAATATGATAGTTAAAAGTGCTAGTCGACTTGACAATGCCTAGAGTTGTTCCGGGCACATGGCTATGAGCACTAACTAGCTTCCGTTTTACTCTGGTAATGTCTATCAGAGATTATCCTGATGAGCTAAGTGAGGTGAGGAGACTCACAATAACAACTGGGACTTCCATTCCCTGGGTGGAAGTCAAGAAGTACATAAAAAGGCAAAGCTATCTGAGCAGCTGCTGCCAATATAATTTCCCCAACATGACAGACTCTATCCAGTGAGCCAGATTAACCCTTTCTCCATTAACTTGCTCTTGTCAGAGTATTTTAACCACAGAGACAGTACTGTTTGGTTCTCTATTCATCCAGATTGCCTAGAAACATTTTTTTTGTTGCGCAGAGGGCATTTAAGAAACTATTTGTTGACTAAAAGAAATGTACCTTCTTTCATTGGTGGCTATAACAAAATACACTGAATGGCTTAAACAATAGAAATTTATTTTCTTTTGCTTTTCTTAGCTGTAGCTGCCACATCCAAGAGTCAGCAGTTTGGTTCCTTCTGAAGTCTCTTTCTATGATTTTCACACAGCTTGGGTACTCTCACTGTGTCTTCTCACATGGTCACTTTCCTGTGGACTTGCATGACCATTGTCTGTTATTACATTCTAATTACTCTTTGCTAATGAACAGTTCTCAGATTAGATTAGGGTCCATGCTAAGAACATCACTGAAAGTCATCTCTTTCAAGGTCCTATTTTCCCATATGGTCACATTCTGATATTCAACATATGAGTGATCTGCTGGGAACTATGAGCATCCATCTCATTTGCTAAAATTTAAATATTGCAACAAAGTAAAAGAGCAGAGGCTTCATTATGAATAAATTCATCATCTCTTTAGTCTATAAATAAGAATCTAATGTGACTAAATCACAGAAGAAATTAAAAAATAATAAATGACAATAAAATTTAGTTCCCTTTTGTATAATTGTGCAAGAAACCCAGTAATTTTTTTTATATTCATGAAAATCAGTTTACAAGTGTACTAGGTTAAGTTGTCTTGATAAACATTTAAGACTGAATATAAGAGAACAGACAGAAAGCTGAAAGATGGAGTCTGAAATGCCTGTGGTCAAGGACAACATCACAACTGTGATATAAGTTGCATGACAGAGAAATGTACCTGAATCCCATTCCAGTTACTCAAAGACTATGTTACTATGTCAAGCTGCTGTCTCTTTTTAAAAGTGGCTGTTAATTTGGGATTAAAATAAAGTAAATAAGTAAACACTTTGCAAAGTGCCACAGAAACAGAAAATGTTCAGTAAATGACAGGGATAAAAGAGTCAGCTTTCAAATGACTTCAGTATTAAATATAAACTTTATTCAGTAGATTATGGTTATGGATTTGTGGTTTGTGTTGCACATGCTTAGCATATTATTCGGACTAAAACTATTAAACCAAATTATCACATCTTCCTTTTCATAGTCATTACCAGCCTTTCTCTAATTTGTAGCAATTGGATGTTTCCTCTGTGATATAATTCACTCAATATTTTTAAGTATTAATACTTTCAAAGTCACTCTACATACACACAGACACACACAGACACAGACATGGACACACACACAGACAGAGATAGAGAAAGAGAGAGAGAGCGAGAGAGAGAGAGAGAGAGAGAGAGAGAGAGAGAGAGAGAGGAGAGAGAGCGAGAGAGAGAGAGAAAGAGAGGAGAGAGAGAGAGAGTGAGAGAGAGAGAGAAAGAGAGGAGAGAGAGAGCGAGAGAGAGAGAGAAAGAGAGGAGAGAGAGTGAGAGAGAGAGAGAAAGAGAGGAGAGAGAGAGCGAGAGAGAGAGAGAAAGAGAGGAGAGAGAGTGAGAGAGAGAGAGAAAGAGAGGAGAGAGAGAGCGAGA
>NW_021604577.1:2882893-2932302 GCF_004785775.1 Grammomys surdaster
AGAGAGGAGAGAGAGAGAGAGAGAAAGAGAGAGAGAGAGAGAGAGAGAGAGAGAGAGAGAGAGAGAGAGAGATTAATCTCAGCTGATAAATGTGGCACATGGAATGATCCATCCAGAATAAATGCCTTTGCTTCTCACCTTCCTCAAGACCTTCATATTGATAGATTGACCCAAAGGTTATGCCCTTCTCATGGATGTCAATCACTAACTGAAAAAGTGTGATATTTAGAGGCAGCATAATTTATGTCATGAAACCAAAATGGTAACCATCCTAGAAACAGCACTTCCTAGAACTTTGAGAAAAAAAAGTAATCAGAAGTTCTTATTAAAATTCTTGAGTTATTTTCAGTGTTGTTTTAATTAGGTTTACATGTGGCTTCCCTCCTTTCATTATATATATATGGAGATTCCAGGGAGGCCAGAAGAAGGTGTCATATCCTCAGGGACCAGCATTACAGGCAGTTGTAAGCTACATGACATGCATTCTGGCAACTGAATTCATGTCCTCTGGGAGAGCCTCTGAGACATCTTTCCAGCTTCTGCCATTGCTTTCTCTTATGGAGAGCTGAAAGCTTGCCTTACAGGTCCAAATGAACTTCACTAGATAAAAGTCATGAATATTAGAATTTGAATTAACTGTGAGAACTCCTTGAACTGATTCACTTTCCTCTAGGTCACTTGCAAGCTTATTATAATTTTTCCTAGGGAAAAAATAGGTTATAATTTTAGAACAGAAAATAGGGAAAATTATTCTTACACAAAACTGTTTATATCTATGACTAAATTAACAAAAATGCCCTTGGCTAAAAAGAAAAGTCCCAGCATAGGTAATTTCACAGATGATGATGTGAATTTTTTTTTCATATGGTCGTTTTAATGAGTCCATTGCCCATAAAGCAATTGTTCTCTTCCCTTCTCAGACTGATGCCAGGACAAATTTAAAGGAAAATAAAAAATTTCTGCTGTCATCATTTGAAATGATTGCTTTGCCTTAAAAATGCATTTACTTTCTGCGTATACTCTTTCATCATCGTTGATATGAGAATTCACTCTATCTTTCTGCAGAAAGTGTCATAAAATGTATTCTCGGTGAAGACTATTTATTCAAAATCTGAAGCCTTGCCTGGCTGTGAACCATGTGTAATGGGGCTGCTGCTGCTCTCCATGGTACTTATTATCTCTGGAACACTTTCTCAAGTTTTTGAGCTATCATCAGAGAATCACATCATGCTCTGGCTTCTAGTCATCTGTGCCATCATTGAAACTTCTTTTAAGGGCAGTAATAAGCATGAGTGAAAGCACACCAAAGCAAAGCAAAGAAATAAATAAGTAAATAAATAAATAAATATTTTTAAATGGTGCTTCTTTCTCCCCTGTGAGAGTTATGTCATAAGATTCTCAAGCAGAACTGGGTATTTACAAAGGTATTTGAACTGAGAAAACCATCACTGGCTGGAAGTATCTGGTCAACAAACTATATGAGATAGGGTTTTCTAAAAAAATATAAATAGTTATTGATGCGGTCAAACAGATTAAATATCCATGAGCGTTTATAACTTCAGGACCATTTGAATATGATGAGGTTTCCTCTTCTAAATATATATGGCAGGTTGTAAAATCTCTGAAGACTGATGCTGTGCTATAATGCTCATCTTTTAGTACATAGCTCTTGGTATCTGCTTTGTTTCCACGGCTGTTTATCAAAAAGCGTGTCCCTTTGGTTTGTAACCATATGTGTTACCACATATTCCAAAAATTATTTATCAAAGATCTGCCATTGAATAAAGAATGGAAGCCTGACAATAGCCACATGAGCTTGAAAGTCATGTTGGTTAAAAGTAACTATAACTTGAAGATTGATGGAAGTACCCACTCAGAAGCATTTGCAATTTATGGTCTATCTGTATGAGTGTGGATTAAAAGTAATTGTTTATATTAGTAGGTTTGATCACTATCTGTACTTTCATGACCTTATTGTAGCAGAGTTTCAGCAAATAGGGACTCCATTTTGGTCCATCTAAGGAAGTTTCTAAATACCCTATGCTCTGCCTCTCTATTATTTTTTTTAATCTAGAAGTTTGGATGAAATGATCTTCACCTGCATAATAGCTAAGTCAAACTTATTGGGTACAAAGGTGGTAAAATCATATTTGACTGCTTGTGTAAAAGATTTAATTTCTTTTGTAATGTGTTAATCATTACATAATATTTTTTATATTAAATAATAATCTGTATCCTGGGTATTCTGTAAATTTTTGGCTAATATACTCACAGTCAAAAACTCTGGCCCAGAATTGTTCCTATCTAAAATAACTTCAGAAAAAAAGATGGAGAAGAGACTGAGGGAAAGAAGGTCCAGTGACAGGACCAACTTGGAATCCATCTCAAGAAGAGGCTCCAAGGCCTGACACTATTACTGATGCTATGATGTGCTTATAGACAGGAGCCTGGCATGGCTGTCCTCTGAAAGGCCCAACAAGCAGCTGACTGAGACAGACACAGACTAACCAGTGGACTGAACTTGGGGACCCCTGTGGCTGAATGATGGAAAGGATGCAAGAAGCTGAGAAGGAGGGCAAATCCATAGGAAGACCAGCAGTCTCAACTAACCTGAACCTCAGAGGTCTCTCAGAAACTGAGCCACCCACCAGGCAGCACACACTACCTAGTATGAGATCCTTGACACATATACAGCAGAGGACTGCCTGGTTTGGCCTTAGTGAGAGAAGATCCACCTAAGCCTCAATATACTTGAGGCCCCAGGGGATGGGGAGCCCTGGCAGGTGGGAGTGGGTTGGGGTGTGGTGAGAACATCTGTTTGGAGACAGAGGAGGAGGAATGGGATGAGGAACTGTAGGAAAGCAGACCAGGAGGGAAATAATGAGTGGATTGTAAAACAAGATTAAAGATAATATTTAAAAAGTGATGCTCTGTAGCATACAGTCTAAAGTAAGAAATTGCAAGATAGAATAAAGACATGTATAAAAACCATATAGTAAATATTATGTAATGAGTCTTTATAGATAGAAGAATATGTGGAATCTTGTACTGGAATAGAATATTTTATTCAGTCAAGTTACAATTTATTAAAACTTTACCTGCTTATAATCATTTTATATTTAATAGTGTTCAACACACAGCTAACCAAGTATAGAATATGGTATATTTATTTATATTTTGTTGACTTACACTTTCAAACTTGGTCTACTGTTTATCATCTTTAAGTTATAAATTATAAATATATAATTTGATTATATATAGTTAGTATGCACTAGCATAATATTCTTATGTCATCATATAATTTTTCTATCAGGATACAGAGTTGGTTATTTTCTTGTTATTTATTTAAGAGAGGTTTATATATACACGAGCAAACCAAAATGAGAAGTACACTCCAAATTCAGCCTACTTATTGTGATAAGTCTGCTTTCACTTTTAAAGAAAAAGTCTACTTTTGATGTGCTACATTTTACATAATTGATTTTGATGATCAATTTAATAGCTTCCAGGTGGTACTTTTTATTTAGGCCACAGAGGTTGAAAATAAACTGGGGACATTGTTTTTATTCCTATATATTTTTCCTGTACCATGAGTTTGATTATCTTTAAAATCTTGACTACAGCGGGTCAATTTCTTTGGCGATGTAATAGGAGTCCTGTTGCAAGGCATATTAACAGTCTTTAAAAGCAACGTGAACCCATATCTGAAGCATCTCAAGAGCACCTCAGTTATATATTGGCTAAATAGTATTACTGTATCATTTATCATCATAAATAAAACATGAAGGCTCTTGATCAAGAAGTTCAATTAGTTCCCCTGTAAGACAACTGACTCTTTCTGTAGGAGAATCCAGGAGCAATGTGAGACACTACCTGCAAAAGTTTGAGGAAGTGTAGGTCATTTTTTTTTCTATTTTACCCATGTTTTCATCTGAAAACAGAATTGAATGAAAAGATAGAATTACTGAAACAAAGCCCCAAACTTACATGATGCTGGAACTTAAAAAGTTAATAAGCAAAACAAAAACTTCAAGGGAAAACCTCACCAACAGAATGGGTCACATCACGAACTTAGTTCTGGAAGACTTAGTAGAGGAATTTGATCTTACACGAAAGATAAATGGTGAAATGTAAAACAATATATGAAGGAAACATGGGAAAGCTTTCTGACATCTTGAAAAGCCTTACCTTTGAATTATGATCACAGAAGAAGGTATGGTGGTTTGATTAGTAATGGCCACTGTAAGTTCATATGTTTGAATGCTTGGCCATCAAGGAGTGGTACTTCCTGAGAGGGATTAGGAAGTGCTGCTTTGTTGGAGAAAGTGTGTCACTGGGGGTGGTATTTGGGGTTCCAAAAGCACAGACTAGTCCCAGTGTCTCTGTTTTCATGCTGCCTTATGGATCCAGATGTAGAACTCTCTGATCCTTCTCCAACACTGTGTCTGTCTATGTGCCACTGTGCTATCTACCATGATGAGAATGGACTAAACCTCTGAAACTGTAAGCCAGTCCCAGCTAAATGATTGCCATTTATAAGAGTTACCATGATTATGCTGTCTCTTTACAGCAATAGAACACTGACTAAGGCTAAGCAGAATACAATACCCAAAGCATAGATAATATTTTTTATAAATCATAGGAGAAAAACCTTTTTAAATCTAAAGAAAGAAATGCCTACCCAAGTACAACTATCCATATCAGAGTATAGTTAAAACATATTTAAAAAATATAGACTAGATAAGGTACATTGTAAGATAGAACAAGTCAATCCTAAAGGCAGGCCTATCAGAATCAACTTTAAAAGCTAGAAGTACCTGGAAAGACATATTCTGATCTTGCTCCATGGGCAGAAACAAGGAATCCACAGAATAAACTGGCTTGCTAGACCAGCCAAACCAACGTGCACATACACCAGACCCATAAACATGTGTGCTTTGCACACACACACACACACACACACACACACAATTGAACTTCATGGAAAGCATGTGAACTAATTTCAAAGGACAGCAATTTGAAAAGTTAAATTTGGCTTATAATTACTGGCCATGTTTATGAGGTGACTATTGGAAACTGAGTACAGAATACTGTTAAAGGCAGAAAGGAACCAAAAATCAAAAAGCCTTTCTATTATTTCCCAAACCTTTGTGGAAAAAAAATAGTTAATTGAACCTAAAGAAAATGAGATGCTGGATATTGTAGCAAGATTGAAATTAAGTAGAATTTTACAACAACCTCTCTCAAGATCACACCAAATTAAATAGGTATTGAAACACTAAAATACCAGCATAAAAGCTAAAGATTAAAGAGCATAGTATTTGACTTTAGTATACTAAGTCTAAAAGACTTATTGAAGAAAGCAGGAAGAGTTGCCTAGGTTACAACACCAAGAAGCCGAAGATGAAGTCGTGGATTTCTTGCTTGGGAAAGGGAAAGAGAATTAAGTATAAGCCTCAGATTTCAAATAAAATATCAACCTAAACAGAACTAGGAATAAAGCTTGCAAAATCCAGCGGACCTCCACCATCAGTAGAAGCTGAATAGACCTGCTCATAATACCCACAATACAACTCACAGGCCATATGAATCTTAAGAAGGAGGAAGACAAAAGTGTGGATGCTTCAATCCTGCTTAGAAGGGGGAACAAAGTAATAATGGGAGATAGAGGGAGGGAGGGACCTGGGAGGGAGAGAGGATGGAGAGAAGAAAGGGCAGGCGGGATCAGGTATGGGAAGAGACAGGAGAGAAGTACAGAGAGTCAGTAAATTGAACAGAAATATGTAACAGTGGGGAATGGGAAGTAGCCACTAGAAAGACCCAGATACCAGGGAAGGAAGAGGTTCCCAGGACCCAAGGGGGATGACATTATCTGAAATACCTAACGAAGAGGAGATAGAAACTTTAGAGACTATATCCAGAGGTTAGGCACTGCCCCTGGTTGGAGGATGGGGTCATCCAAACATCTCAAAAATATTAACCTAGAATTGTTCCTATCTAAAGGAAATGCAAAGACAAAAAAAAAATGGAGCAGAGACTGAAGTAAAGGCCTCCTATAGACTACCCCACCTAGGTATCCATTCCATTTGCAGATACCAAACCCCGACACTATTGCTGATGCCAAGGAGTGCTTGCTGATAGAAGCCTGTTAGAGCTGTCTCCTGAGAGGCTCTGCCAGCACCTGATACAGATGCAGGTACTCACAGCCAACCTTTGCACTGAGCCCAGGGACCCCAATGGAAGAGTTAGAGGAAGGACTGAAGGAGCTGAAGGGGATTGCAATGTCATAGGAAGAACAACAATATCAACTAACCTGATGACCCAGTGCTCCCAGGAACTAAACCACCAACCAAAGTGTACACATGGAGGGACCCATGGCTCTAGGTACATATGTAGCAGAGGATGACTTTATCTGGCATCGATGGGAGTGGAAGTCCTTGGTCCTGTGGAGGCTGTATCCCTCAGCATAAGGGAATGCTAAAGTTGAGGTGAGAATGGGGATGGGTGGGGTAGGGGAGCACCCTCATAGAGGCAAGAGGAGGAAAACAGGGTGGGGTGGGGTTTCCCTGTGGATGGGAAACAGGGAAGGGGGACATTTAAAATGGAAAAAAATAACCACTTTTTTTTGTTGTTGTTTTTAAAGAAATAAACTGAATAGACCTGCGGATGATACCAATGAAACTACATTAGGCCAGGTCACTGATAGTCCTCACTGACTATACATGAATGATGTATAGCACAGTACAAAATAGGGTTCCACTCACTGGGAAGCAGAGAAAGAAACTGATCAGTGATTTTTTTTCTCTAAACACAGTGTCAGCTGCACTGTTGTCAGACTCAGTACTCAATAGAAATTGAAGGAGGCTTCTTATAGTGCTCAAAAAGCAGAGTCTCTGGACTGGCTCTACCATCAGAGAGAGATCTATATAACAGTGGGACAGACAACATTTGACCACATAAGTTACAGCCTTGAAGTAAACCTGAGAAATACTAATCCTTTTTCCAGAGACTGTGCAGTCCCCTGCTAATATGAGACACAAGTTGTGCCCAGCTTAGCTCAGCCCATGTAGCCAAGAACCGGTCTTCACCAAAATTTTCTCGACAGTTAGTAATATAGAATAGGAGCCCATCTACTGGGCATAGATAAAGGATATAATCACAAGAATATACCCTAGGAATTACTGGAAGGTATGATGAGGTCAACCTCAAACATCTCTATTCCCAGATCTACTCACAGATAGAGATATTAGGACAACTCTAGTGGCATGAAAAGACACAGTGGCCTGGTTTATGAGGATTATATTCATCCAATATTATACATAGATGATTATGGCAATCTCAGTATATGGGTCTACTCCAGCAATAGAAAGCCAACAGTATCATTGACTGTGGTCAGAATACAGAATAATGCTGGTATTGGGTTATATATTAGGTCAGCCATAGCTTGATAACTATGGTGACCACAGATGTGAGACCAGTTCATTCTTGGTGATTCTGAAGACGAGGCTTGTCTATGGTAACAAGTTAGCAACAATAGGCAAAGAATTTGATCCTTGGAGGCCCAGTTAGATTGTATAAGGGGATTAGACAAATTTATTTTTAAAAACATACTCACCTGGTTCTGAACATTAAATCAACACAGTATTTGGGGGAAAACATGGTCCTGGATTGCCTTGTAAACATTAAAATGACAGTATGGCCCTGGTAAATCTGAGTGGGGCCCCTCTCTTGTGTTGAAAAAGTGAAAGTAATTATAATTCCAGAGAATATGAACAGTATTCTAAAAATTTCTAAAAGTATAGAAGCAAAGTCAGAGCAGGAGACTATAAAAGCTATTTGTTATACCAGTAACCAGATAACATACCAGTAACTGTCAAAAGGTTTCAGAAAACCATGTCTTCACTGATGTAGAAACTGTCTGGCCAGCAATCAGAGAGAGAGAACCAATGGAAACTTAAATAGCTATTCTAATGAAACTCAACAACAATGAAACTTCAAAGAAAAACACAGTAAAACATTTCAATCTTTTAATCAAAAAAAAAACTCACAAAGCTGGAGGCAGTGTTAAATATTAAAATACAAACCCTTCTTGTTGTTTATGTTTATTTGTTAACAGGGGAGAGAGGATTATAAGATTAAAATTTCAGCTTATGGTTCACCATTTCCAAGAAGTCAAGGCAGGAACTCAGCAGAGATAATTAATGTTTGTCAGTCTGCTTGTTTTCATCTCGTCTCCAACCCCACTTCCACATGTACACAGTCCAAGACCTAAACAATGACAACAACAAAAATGTGTCACACAGATATGGACTTTCTGCATTAATTAACATATCATAAACACAATCCTTCCATTGATATGCCCATAGATCAACCTGATCCTGGCAAACCATCACTGAGACTCTCTTCCCAAGGGTAAAATAGAAATACTTTTATTTAATCGATATTCCCTGAAAAACATGAAAATATTGTTTTCCAGATGGTGTTTTCACCAATGGAAATAGTAATTGGGTTATCAAATAAGTAAATAGCTATATTCTTTAAAAGAAAGTGGAATTATGTTTACATGGTTCTCTTCTTGAGTTTGTTGTGAGAAGTTTAATTACTATACAAACTACAGACCATATGAAACCCAAGAAGAAGGAAACCCGAAGTATGGATGTTCCATTCCTACTAGGAAGGGGGAAGAAAATAATCACAGGAGTTAGAGGTAGAGAGGGATCTGGGAGGGAGAGTGCAGAGGGAGGGAAAAATGTGGGCAGAATCAGGTGTGGGAGGAGGCAGGGAAGAAGTACAGAGGGTACGGAAATTGATCAGAGGTGTTTAGCAGTGGAGGATGGAGAACTGGGAATAGCTACTAGAAAGTCCCCGATGCCAGGAACCCAAGAGGTTCCCAGGGCCCAACAGGGACAGCATTAGCTAAAATACCCAGCAAAGGTGAGAGAGAATCTGTAGAGAACATATTGAGTGGATAGGCAATGGCCCTGATTGAGGGATGGGGTCACCCACTCATCTCAAAAATATTAATTCAGATTTGTCTAAGGAAATGCAGGGACAAAGAGTGGAACAGAGACTGAAGGAAAGGCCATCCAGAGACTGACCCACCTAGGAATCCATCTCATCTGCAGATACCAATCCCAGACACTATTGCTGATGCCAAGAGGCACTTGCTGACAAGAGCCTGGTGTAGCTGTCCCATGAGAGGCTGTACCAGAGCCTGACCAATACAGATGTGGATGCTTGCAGCCCACCATCATAATAAGAACAGGGACCCCCATGGATGAGTTAGGGGAAGGACTGAAGGAGATAAAGGGGTTAGCAACCCCACAGGAAGAACAACAATATCAAGAAACCAGATCTCCCAAAGCTCCCAGGGACTAAACCACCAAGGAAAGAGGGATCCATGACTCCAGCTGCATATGTAGAAGAAGATTACATTATCTGACATCAGTGGAATGGGAGCCCCTTGGTTCTGTGAAGGCTTGATGACCAAGGGTAGGGGAATGCTAGGGTGCTGAGGCAGGAGGATGTGTGTAGGGGGGAACATCCAACGTGTGTAGGGGGAGCATCCACAGAGAAACAGGGAGTTGGGGAGGGGATGAGGGGTTTAGCTGGGAAAGGGGACAACATTTGAAATGTAAATAAAAAAATAATCAATAAAATGAATCCCGAAAAGTGTTGTAAAAATAAACTTTTAATACTGCCAATATTTAATAATGCCAAATATTTTAATATATATTGATGTCCTTGTAAATATACTACTCAAAAATGTATTCTGAATTATTTTTCTTTGATTTTCCTTCTTCAAAATTGGAACAGGTATATGGGGATCACATTTTTAAGCTTCACTAGTACTTAGAATGAGGGGGGTCTAAATGTTTGTTCATACGTCATCATTTAACTAATAACCACTTACCTTAGAGACTTGAACAAATATGTTCAATGTGTTTGTAAAACTCATCGAGAATAATAGTTTTATCAGCGTGTCAGAAATTTTCTATCGGGAGTCCTCTTCATATCCGTATCTACTTCCTATGTTAGAGAAGTCCCTAGTTTTCTGAGTCTTGACAGGAAGCAAAATTTATTTCAATTAAAGAAGGTATTCGTAGAATTCTTGGGTGCCCATTCCTTCTGACAGACTGGATATAGGGATGTAACTTAGATTTATCAAAGGTAATGAAGTTCTTCGAGACAGTTTTGAACTAACAGCACAATGGATTTGGCCTTTTGGAGATTTCGATATAGAATTCTTAATAGATGGAGGGGCGTAAAGATTTTTAAACAGTGTCATTCAATTTCTAGTACTTTTGCTGTTGTCAGATTATGTTTTCACCAGTGAAAGTAGTTACTTCAGAAAGAATTCATCTTATGACACCTCTCTGTTCTCTTGTAAATTTTAGAAGATTATGCATACCCTTACATACATGTATGAGATCCTTGATGTATGAGTAGGCATTAAAATTATCTGCAATTTATGTAAATTTAAAAGTTGCAGATCATAATAGTTGCTGATCAGGAATCTAACTGAAAAATAGGTGCATTGAGTAGGAACACTATGCCTGAGGAAAACAAAAATGCCATGGGTAGCTATTTTTTATTATTATTTTCTAATGCATGAAACTATCGTATAAACATCATTATCCTTTACTTAGCTTGGTACATCTCAGTTTTCTTTTCAGGATGATTCTTCTGGGAAACCGCCTTCAGGCTGATGGGTCACATGTAGATGCTTCATTTGAGAGTCTTAGATGAGCTTCATCAATGATTCTAATTCCAATCCATGTGAGAGAGCTGTCTTGGCCATCCTGCCCAGCAATGTTTCATAGTCATCCAAGCAAAAAAAAATGTCATCTGATTCTGCCAAGTCACAAAATCATGACTAACAGTAGCGGACATTGATGCCATGCTACTGAGTCTTAGAGTGTTTTGCTGTACAGTGATAGATACACAAAAGCAGTGACATCTCAGAAAACAGAAGGAGTTCTGAACAATTTTTGCTGGAGAATGTATTAGGAAGATCAGTTAACTAGGAAAATATGGTTAATAGCTGAAATGTAAATACTGACTCAAAGGGTATAAAATCAGAACAGAAACTTGTTCTTATACTAAAACTGAAAGAAAGGAAGCAAACTATTGTATTTCCACACACAAAGACATAGATAATTCTCATAGAAATAACCACATTCCTCCTTTTCCTCAAAATGAAGGGACATGCATGCACTGTTGGTTTATAAATGAATCGATACATTCAAAGTCCTATTGGATTTACTTTAAAACGCATAAAATATATTAAAGGTTAGATGTTTTAAAATATTGCTGTGTGTCAGAGAGAGTGTGTGTATGGGGGTATTAAGCGAAAAGGAAAGTTGCAGTCTCGAAACAGTTTTCCACATCCTAAAATTCTTGCAGTTTGTTGTTATAGTGTCTTTCATTCCCACAGAGAAAATATACCTCTAGGAAACATGATAATGCTTCCATTCTCTTTGAAGTAATCAATTAAAGTAATCAGTTATGAATAAATATCTCACTTCTGTTTCCAAGACTACTTTATATTTTAATTTTTCATTGCTACCTTAAGCAGTAGTGGTATTTCATTGAGTATGGAAAACATTGTTGAGAGTTTTTAATATTTTTTTGAGACAAGGTCTCACTAAGCTGTCTAGGCTGGCTTTGAACTAACTCTCAGTATAGTTCATGCAGTTTGTGAACTTGTTATCCTTCTGTATTGATGACCCAATTAGATGGATCTGCAATATTACGCTACCAGGAATACTGCTGCTATTTTATAATGTTATTTTCTAGTATAATCTGCCACCATTCATAGATGATTTCAAAAACTTCATTCCTGAGTTCCAGGAATAAACTTCTTTGGTTTATTATGTAGCAATAACCCATAATTTTATAATAATTAGAATAAATTATTACACTTGGTGGAGTATCTCTTTTTCTCTAATCACTTAGAGGCACAAGAAGACCCAAATGTTCTTAACAATCTGTTCTTAAAGGTGAATACAAACAGCATTATATTTACAGATAGATATTTACAGATAGAAGCTGAGAAAAACATGCCAAGAGGTTCTAAGAGGAAAAGCAAACATCTGTGTTTGTTACACAAGGTAGACCACAAATGAACTGACTTTCTACTATCATTGTTCAGATCTATCATTCTGACATATGTAGAAGAGGCATAATATTATTTGTTATTTTAAGTAGATACAACTTTTAGTAGTACCTCTCAATACCTAATAAATGACTATTCAACAGGACATCCACCCACCCTATAAAGATTTTAGGCCAACCATTTCTAGATGACATATTTTGTAATAAGCCCAATTAAATCAGTAAGATCACTGTAACTGAGAAATCTGTTACTCAATTAGGTTAGATTTTAGCAAAATTTCATCCCAGAGATTAAATGACTGAATGCTATCAGAGGTGCTAGGTAAAGTATGTACTGTGGTCATTGAAAGTACATCCATTTTTAGCAAATATTTTTTATCACAGCAAGGCCAATTCTCTTCTGCTTTCATGAGAAAAAAATCCAGCAATTCAAGTTACTTCCTAAAGGTCGGTTAATCAGCACAAGGAGACATGCCATGAAGGGATTTCAAGGTACAGATATCTTACCAGTCAACTATGCCTTGGGCTGTGATACTATCACCTTGGAAAGAGGAAGTTCTTATTATTGGAGTACGTATTTCAACCCTACCTCTCTGGGTCCTTTGAGAACAGAAGCTAGTAATACGGACAAGGTCATTTGTCTACCTTATTATGGAGTCTGTCCTCTAAACTAAATGGCCTTCAGCATGCATTCAGCAAAGAACAAAAATGCCTTTATAGTTCATTCCCTTTCAGAGATATTCCTCCCTATACCTCTTTCTGAATTCCTTCTAACAAACTTTCCATTCCTATTTTTCAAATGCCCGACCATCCGGACAAATTACCAACAACTATTGATTTCTCACTGCCTTTCTATGTCTACTCATCTCTTAGTCCATCCAAAGAAAACAACAAAAGAAACTGCTTGCTGGCAGAATGTCACACCTCATTACAGACAACTTGAGTGATCACTTTTTAATAATTATTTATTTACTTTACATCGGATCACAGCTTCCCCTTTCTTCTCTCCTCTCACTCCAGTCCCTCTCTTTCCTTTTCCCCCTCACTCCCTTCCCAACCTTCTCCTCAGAAAAGATGAAGGCTCCCATAGATGTTAATCAGCCTTGGTGTATCCAGTTGCAGTAAGACTAGGCACATCTTTCTTCTATTAAGGCAGCTCAGTTCAGGGAAAGGGATCCAATGGTAGGGAATGTAGTCAGAGACAGCCACAGCTTCTACTTTACGAGTCCTACATGAAGACCCAGGTGCACAACTGTTGCATATGTTCAGAAGGCCTAGATTGACCCCATGCATCCTCTCTAGCTGTCAGTTCAGTCTCTTTGAACATCTATGGGCCCAGGTTAGTTGATTTTGTAGATATTCTTTGTTACCCCTCTGGATCCTTCAATTCTTTTTCCCCTCTTCCACAGGATTCCCCAAGCTTCACTAAATGTTTGACTGAGGGTCTGTGAATTAGTTTCCATTAGTTTCTGGGTGAAGTGTCTCTGAGGACAGTTATGCTAGGCTATTGTCTGTAAATATAGCAGAATATCCTTAATAGTGTCTGGGTAAGCTCCTTCTCGTGGCTTGGGTCTCAAGCTGGTCCAGTCAGTGGTTGGCCAGTTCCTCAAATCCTTTTATAGCTGAACATCTTGTAGGCAGGACAAATTGTGGGTCTAAGGTTTTGTGGCTGGATTGATGTCTCAATCCCTTTATTACAAGTCTTGGCTATCTCCTGCTACCAAGTGATTTTAGTGTAGAATTGCAAATCTCTCACTATTATATGTTAGGCTGTCTAAGCATATTAACCATAAACATGTAGAAAACAGTAAAATACATTTTCGTTTTCTGTAAAGTCAGTCTATAAATCATAAGAAGTTCCGCATTAATCCAGATGTGCAGGCCCAAAAAGATGAGGCAACACAGAAAGAACTGGCTTCAAATAAGTGAGCTGCATTTGCTTATCCAATTTCTCTGCGCCTTTGGAAACTTCCTGAGCCAAGTTTCCTATCTGCTCTGTCCATTTGATATATTACCTTTGCTTACACTCAGAGTTCGGCCTGAGAGATCAGAAATATCTAGTTGATGATAGAAAGCTCATCTTCATGTTACCTGTATGTGCAAAGGGCATCATATCCTTACCAGTGTCAGGCAGCAAGTCAGAAACTGTTTCTCAAGCAGAAAATGGTTATCTGACAAATAAGGTATCAGTTCAGTTTCCTGCCAAATTGTTGAGGTTGTACTTCAGTTCTTCTACAGGCTGATAGATTCTCCTGAGAATATTCTCATTTGCTCTAGAAAACTCAAGTGTCATTAGATCAGCTGGACTATAAATCCCAAGGGGAACACCACACTGTACTGAAGCTTGGACTCATTTCAGGTACTTTATTTCTCTCTGGGAGATCAAGCATAGAAGCAATTAGAGTACAGATTAAAGTAAGATGCAAAGTGAACTATACTTCTTTTCAGTTTCCCAAAGTATCAACCAAATGTTCCTTAGGGTTTGGAGGAAAGCTAGTTGTTCGTGACCATACATTTCACTCTAAAGTGTGGACATACTGCTCCAGAGCTCTGGGCCCTCCGAAATTTCATAGGAATATTAATTAAGCCTGAATCTTCATGAGGTTTATCTTTGACTCTTGGACCCACATTACTAAGGCCTCTAAAGTGTCTACTATTTTCATTTCATCCAACGCA
Source organism: Grammomys surdaster (assembly GCF_004785775.1). Taxonomy (NCBI): domain Eukaryota; kingdom Metazoa; phylum Chordata; class Mammalia; order Rodentia; family Muridae; genus Grammomys; species Grammomys surdaster. The sequence continues at coordinate 2,897,687 of NW_021604577.1, forward strand.
CTGTGAATAATATCATCAGTTTATACGTCAATGTTGATTACATAAGCAGACTAATATTTTTCAAAGTTTCCAGGGGATCAAGATCTCTAGAGACTGCAATTACAGCAGGACAATGAGTATAACTTGGCTGTACACCTGTGCAAATACTTTCTTGGGTTTGACAGAAACAAATAAACAAAAACAAAACAAAAAAATAAAAATTAAGAACCTCGAACTCTTGGTGGTCCATGTACTCTCCTGATAAACACCCACAAACCAAATCTGAATCGAAATCATTAACCGCAGGAGTCAAGCAAATTATTGTCTAAAGTTTGTTAGACCTGTGTGTTTGTGTGTGTGTGTGTGTGTGTGTGTGTGTGTGTGCAAGTGTGCGTGTACGTGTCTGTGTCTGCATGTGTGTGTGTGTGCATGTGTGTGACTGTGTTACATGTGTGTATGCATGTGTGTGTGAGTGTGTGAGTGTGTGTGTGTATGTGTTTGTGTGTGTGTGTGTGTTGGGGGAGGGTGGGGATTAAGAGATGGATCAGCAATTAGGAAGAGTACTCAGTGCTCTGTCAGAGTACCCAAGTCAGTTCCCAACACTTCCATCTGGTGTCTCCCAGTCACTTGGAATCCAGCTCTTGGGATCCAATGCCCTTTTATAGTGCCCTTTTATGGGGGTTGGGAGGCAAACAGGCCTGCATACTTACATGCACAGATATAAACAAATATATGTAAACAAAATAAAAAATAAAGTCTTTGAAAACAGATTAAAAATGATATAGTTGAATTAAATGAACGTGTGATATGTATCACTAAGCTGCATCCCCCCATCTCTCTTGCTGTGTGTGTGTGTGTCCCTCTCTATGTGTGTGTGTTTGTCTTTGAGATACAACCTCAGACCTTTAACAATCGTTTTGAAAAGAACAGAAACTTCAAATTCCCTTGAGGATGTAATACTGCTTTTGGTTTAACAGCAGAATAGGCACTCTGTACATTGAATAAGTGGGGAGACACATTCAGGCTTAATATTGCTTAAGATTTTTGAGGACCCAGTATTATTCTGGTAAGAAATTAGGAGAAAAGTATCCTGATAGAAACTATGATAGTGGAGTCTCACCTGAAGAACTTTCAGAGGAGAAAGAAGACTCTGTGTGACACTGGAATAGCTAGAGACTACTCTTGGTACATTATGGTAAAATTCTCTTTTGGTTCAGAACCTGAGTGAGGCTGTTTAGAGAAATAACAGACAAACTTATTCAGTGGAGAGAATTTCTAGGTAAGATGGCATTCAGACTGTGGCATAGCTATTGTCTGCCTTGCCTAGAGTGAGAAAGAACAAAACAATGAAGCAGAAAAAAAAAATTAGACATTTGCAGTTTGAGGGAGAAAGGCAAGCGATGTCAATTTGAAAGCAGAAGTAACTATTGGAGATCGACTGTCTAAAAAGAGAAATCTCGTATTTTGAACTTGGGAAACAGGAAAGGTGCAAGTCCCATTCTACGTTATCACCTTATAGACCAGCTTACAGATCACAGGCAAAGTCTAAGTCACAGTGAACCAAAGCTTGAGTATATGAATTGAAGCTTGTATTCTACTACATTTATCAAAATTATTAGACGTACTGGGACTTCTCAGACTGAACAGCCATTACTTTAAATTCATCAAGAATCCCTTCTGACAAGCATCATACTCATCTAAAATTCAATCACAGGAACCACAAGTCAGAACTGTCTACAACCCATTAAAACTCTTCAGAGCCTACTCAGCTTTCCCGAATAGCATCTTCTTCTCTCCTCACCATATCCTGCTCCACAAACCCAGAAGAAACTCCCCTTTATACCAGAGACCTAAGGGCCATATGCCACTCAGGAAAAGAAAGGAAAAGAATCCAGCTCAAAGACTCAGAAAATATATTTTTTTAAATCAAAGAATAATTTTGTCTTAATCTTAAGAAGGACATTTCTAAAAAAAAAAATAGAAGAAACTTAATGAATACCAATTAGATTGGACTAGAAAAGAAAGTCTAGCTGCCACATAGGGACACTAGACATATATAACAAAGAAAGATTATTAAAAGCTTCAAGGGTAAAAGGCCAAGTAATCTCTAAACAAAGACCTATTCAAAGAATGCACTACTTCTCCATATAGAATTTAAAAGCCAGAAAGGCCTGGGCAGATGTGAGGTAGACATTAAGAGAATACAGATGCCAGACCAGACTACTATACCCAGCAAAATTTTTAATTACCACAGACAAAACTATACCCTGAAAACTCAAGCAATAAATAATCTCACAATAGCACAACCAAAGTAAGGAACACACACACACACACACACACACACACACACACACACACGCACACTATCACCACCACTAATAAGAAAATAACAGGAATTAACAACTATTGAACATTAATATTTCTACATATCAGTGGATTCAATTCCTCAATACAAAGATACAGGCTAACAGAATGGATGCAAAAACAGGATCTATCCTTCTGCATACACAATACACACCTCAATATCAAACATAGCCATTGACTTAGAGTTAAGAGTTGGAAAAAGAATTTTCAATCAAATGGACATAAAGAAGCAAATTGGTGTAGTCATTTTCATATCCAACAAAATAGAACTTCTAAAAAATAATAATCAAAAGTGGTGGGAAGGGACACTTAATAATTATCAAAGGAAAAATCCACCAACATGACATCTCACCTCTGAACATTTATGCTCCAAATGCATGAGTACCCTCATTCATAAAGGAAACATGACTAACTCCCCCCACACCTACTAATAGTAGGGAGACTACAATATCTCATCCTCACTAATGGAATGTCATCCAGACAAAAACTAAGCAGAGAAATATTGATACTCATGCATGTTATGACTCAAATGGATCTAACAGACATCTATAGAACATTTCACCCAAACAAAAAAGAATATACCTTCTTCTCAGCCCATTGTGAAACTTTCTCCCAAAATTGACCCTGTATTCAGGCACAAAGCAAGTCTCAACAAATATAAAAAAATAGAAATAACCCTCTGCATCCTGTTAGATCACCTCACATTAAAGCTGAATTTCAACAACAAAAACAACAGAAAGCCTAAAAACTCATGGAAAGAGAACAACTCTCTTCTTTATAACTACTGGATCAATGCAAAAATAAAGAAAGAAATTAAAGACATCCTAAAATTCAATGTAAATGTAGGGGCAGTTTACTCAAACTTAGGGGTCACAATGAAAGCAGTGCTAAGAGAAAAGTTCATAGTTATAGAACACAAAGCTATTTCTTAAACGACTCTGTTAGCCATGGCAACAAGGGCATAGAGAAGGAACACAAGGCCAAGCATTGTTTTTCACTCAAGTACTTAGACTTATTTTAGTAGGATTTCTTATAATTTACATTGAAAAGTTTTACTTTAAAATGAATAGACATATTCCAAAATGATAATTTCTTTGTATTTAATGTCATACATGAAATGATCAAAATAATCTTTATGAAAACATAATGGATTACTTTTTTAGGGGGAGGGGAAGAGTTGGAGATAGAATTCCTAAAAATTTATGCTCTTAAATCTTTTATTGGTTTATATAAATAGAACATGTTTGAGTGAATCAGTTTGGTTGAAATGCATATAATTTGATTGCTTGATAAGTCAGAAAAATAAATGACCAGGAAAATAAAAGTCAGGAAAATATACATTATCTGCAGAATAAACTGTATGGCAGGAGTTGTTTCAGAGCCTGAAAGCCTTAGGCAGCTATAAAATTGAGGCCAAGATAGCAAGCAGTATGAGTAATTTTCAATAAATTGATATAATGTTAATATGTCTTAGATGTAGCTTTATTTTATATTTGTTACATTTCAATGATGTGCATTGACGTAATATTTTTGTTTATTGGATGTCTCTTTTACTATACAATTAGATGATATCACTTGAGTAGGGAGACAGTGTATATATTTTCTCCACATTATTGATTGAAAAACCAAGATTTTTCCTCAAATATATTTTTCAAAATGATGATTGATCAGAACATTTTAAAAGGACTTCTTGTCTACAGTACTTTTCTTTACAAATATTATTGATTTAGAGCCTTGCAAGAGAACTCAGCCAGTGAAGCATATGCCTTGCAAGCCCAAGCATAAGGACTTGAGTTTGATTTCGATAATTCACTCAAAAGTTGGACTCCAAGAACTCACAAAAAGACTTAGTGTATGACCAAAGAATTGTAATCTTCGTCTTTTGATGGCGGAGAAAAAGATCCCTTAGAGCAATGGTTCTGAATCTGTGGATTGTGACCCAAAGGGGTCACACATCATATTTACATTATACTTCAGAACAGTAGCAAAACTACAGTTGTGAATTAGCAATGAAATAATTTTATGGTTGTGAGGTACCACATCATGAGGTATTAAAGAGTCACAGCATTAGAAAGGTTGAGAAACATTACCCTAGAGGCTTGCTGTCCAGACAAATCATCCTATTTGGCAACTCCCAAGCCAGAGAGAGACCATCAAATAATCAGTAGATGATGCCATATGAATCACTTTTATCATTATTCTGTTTCTTCATGTACACACATATGTACCCACATCTGCCAGTACATGTTCAACTATGCACACATGAACATTCATACAGAAAATTAGTGATCCAATATGAAAAATGAACGTGTATTAATTCATGGTTTTGATATATAGAAAGGTGATCTGATAAAATTCACTCTCAGTGATTTATCTTTGTTTTAACAATAGGAGGTAAATATTTTATCAAGAAAAGTATTGGTCAGACACTGCATTAATTGCCTTCTTTGGATATTGTCTGTCAACTAAGGAAGAATTTCACTAAAATGGTAATATTTTCTGTTGTTGAAAACAACATCCTACTATGCATTAAATTACATTATAACTAATAACAATTTTTGAACATTTTTACTTTTAAGAAAGAAAAGTCACAACTTTGACAAATCATCTATCTATCTATCTATATGATATATATATATATATATATATATATATATATATATATATATATATAGAGAGAGAGAGAGAGAGAGAGAGAGAGAAGGGAGAAAGAGAGAGAGCAAGTCAAACCCCTTCAGCCTTCTTCAGTTTTTTCTCTAACTCCTCTGTTGGTGACCCCATGCTTTGTCCAATGCTTGGCTGTGAGCATCCTCCTCTGTATTGGGGTTTGATATATATATATATATATATATATATATATATATATATATATATATTAGATATTTTCTTTATTTACATTTCAAATGTTATTCCCTTTTCATTTTCACAGAGACCTTCTATCCCATCCCCTCTCCTCCTGTTGTATGAGGGTGTTCCCCCACCCACCCACTCCCGCCTTCCCACCTTGGCATTCCCCTACATGGGGGGTATTGAGCCTTCCCAGGACCAAAGGCCTCTCCTCCCACTGATGCCCTACAAGGCCATCCTCTGCTCCATATGTGGCTGGAGCCATGAGTCCCTTCATGTGTACTCTTGGTCAGTGGTTTAATCCCTAGGAGCTCTGGGTTGTCTGTTTGGTTGATATTGTTGTTCTTCATATGGGATTGCAAACCCCAATACAGAGGAGGATGCTCACAGCCAACCATTGGACTGAGCATGGGGTCACCAACAGAGGAGTTAGAGAAAAAACTGAAGAAGGCTGAAGGGGTTTGACTTACCATATTAAATAAAATTTTCAGTATAGATTATGTGTACATAAAACAATTTCTTAAACATCAGATTAAAGCTAGAATATAATGTGGTGAAGATATTCTTAATGAAATCACAATCATTTGTAGCTAAAACACAATCAAGTTCAAAATAGAACAGTGTGATGGTTAATCTCACTGATCAACTTGATGAGATCTAGAGTCACCTAGGAGATAAGCAAACACACCTATGAATGATTATGTAGATGAGGTTAGCCTGTGACCATACCCCTGAGATATTATTTTGGTAAGGGTAATTGATGTTATAAGAGTCAACCTAAAAGTAGAAATCTATATTGTCAGAGTTGAGAACTTGAATTGCATAAAAAGGAAACACAGCTGAGAAAGAACATTAATCTCTCTCAGCGTTCTGACTTTGCATACAATGCAATGGTTCCTTGATTGACTGGACTCTGGAACTGTGAGCAAAAACATCCCACTTTTCTCTTAAGCTTCTTGGATCAGGGGATTTTATCACACCCCCCAAAATTATCTCAGACAGACAGAATATGCGTGATCAGAATGTCTATCTGCACACTACACACTCTTAATTTTCTGTGAAGCCAAAGTTTGTATAGTCAATGTATGGTTTTTTATCCTGCGTTATCATTGTTTTCAAGTTCGTTAATTCTAGACTTCAGCTCAGTTCTACTTGAAAGTGTTTTTCAATAAAGTGCTTTAGAAAAAGTAAGTGTGCTTGTCTGTGAAACATGGTGGGACAGAGGTGGGCTTTTTGTTCTTAGACAATTATATACAATAATATATCGTACATGAATATTTGAAATGATGGGATTTGCCATATTTACTTAAAATTCAGGTAAATTGGAAGCTAAAATAATGACTACTTATGTTGACATCAGAAATATCAAGGAAATTTTATGAAATCGGCAATATTCCATTGTTTTATCTGTATTCTGATAACTGTTCAGTCCTGAGAAAATTTATTTGCATGTATTTGTGTATATTAAATTTCACGAACATTTTAAAAAGGTAGAATGTGAAACTTGAAATGATAACAAATTTTGACATTTGTTGAAATTGTATAACAGGTTATGTGGAGTTTCACACTCTTAGAGATTTTATGTATGTACTTAGTGATATAAACCTTCTATTTTCTTGCCTTCCATTTTACCCCAAAGATTTTTAATATATTGTATTTTTATGTTTATTCGGTTCTAGAATTATTCATGTTTCCTTTCTGATAGTTTCCCTGGCCCAATCATCACCTGAGTATTGTTTAGTTCCCATGAGTTTGTGTACAGTATGCAGTTTATATTTTGTGGACATTGAGTCTTATTACGTTAGCATTTGAGAACATAGCATGTTATTTCAACTTTACTTCATGTTTGAGACTTGCTTTCTGTCGTACTATTTGACTAACTTTGGAGAAAGCCCCACTGTGTACTGAAAACAATATGTATTGTTTAATATTTGGGTGTAAATTTCTGTAGATATTTGTTAGGACCATTTGATTTATGCTCTCATTTAATTTCATAGTTCCGCTGTGGATTACTCCTCTAGATGTCCTGTTTACAGTGAGAGTCAGGCACTGAAGTCACCAACAGTCTCCATATTAGCATGAATCTAAGGTTTAGATTGAAGAGTATATATTTTGTAAAGTTAGATGCCTTTGTGTTTGGTGCATATATGTTTAGTATTACAAAATTCTTTGGATGCATTTTTCTTTTAAAGAATATGAGGTGCCCTTTCTATTTCTTCTGACCAGTTTTAGGTTGAAGTCTTCTTATCAGATATTAAGCCTATGACATTAGGGAGCCAAGGAAAGCCTGAGTTAATTAGTATTATTGACGTAGGTCTACCATGTCAGAGACTCCAAGAGAAATAGTAAAGAGTGACCAGGCTTAGGCTCAGTAGGATAACAATGTTTTCCTCAGAAGCCAATTATAAGTCTTCATGTAGAATTGATCAGTGTGTACAGAGACTAGCAGCTGCTGACTTCTTCTGGAAGTTTACAGCCCACGATTATTGCCTTCAGAGATCTCTTACAGCTACTAGTTAACTCTTGCCTTTGTGATATAACTGATACAGACAGACAGACAGACAGACAGACAGACACATACATAGCCATACTGAGGATCCAGGTAGCAGAACCTAATGTGATGGTGATGATCCCCCTTTTATCTCCATTCTCTCACTGCCTCTAGTCCAGGTTCTAGAACACAAGTCATGTGGATAGAAGCATAAAGCTGCTTGTTTCTTAATTTCATTTGCTTAGAATCCTCCTTTCTACTATTTTACTGAAAAAGGATGGCATTTATTGTTGTTGATCAGATGTGTTTCCTGGACTCCGTCAAAAAATTCCATCTTGTTTTAAATTAGGGAATAGAGACCAGTAGTATTTGGAGGGTTTTTTTTTGAAAGTTTTATATTAATTTCTGTCATTATGTTGAAGTGATGATTTTTATGACATTGCTTTTGACTACCTGTTTCAATATTATTTATTTGTTTTCTCTGGCCTATTGAGTATGTTTATTCTTCATCCTTTAATTAAATATTCCTTCTAGTAATGTGTGTGTGTGTGTGTGTGTGTGTGTTGCCATGGATCAAATCTAGGTTTTTATGCAAACTAGGTGAATATTCAACAAAAATATTCTTTGTTTTATTTATTTTTCTTTCTCACGGACGATTAATAAATGAAATATAAGAGTGGCCATTACATTAGAAGTACAGCTTCTGTATGCTTTGAGAATTATAAGCACTTCATAGATTGAAACAAAAAAATCTATTTTAAAAGCTGGTAACAAGTCAAATCCATTCAAGTTTCTTCTCTGTTGTTGTAGTGGGAGATATTTTATTCCCTTCTCTTTTGGGGTATTTCAGAGAGTGAGACTGACTTTTTCAAATATGTATAGAAGACAAGCCAAGGCAAAAGATTTAAGGCTACCTGGTTACAACATGAGGAATGAATTCTCTAGCTTTGTGCTCCCTGCAGCCTGAGGGGTGGGTGGAGTGGGGGCTAATATCTTAGTCTGAAAGATCTAAAAACTTAAGTGTATTAAGACATATTCAAATAGTCTCATCTTGAGAAACCTTTAATGAAGTCTTCTGCACATAGAATGTATTTCTGAGAAGACAATACCAAAAATCAAGAACAAAAATGACACTTAAACTTAGGCCAGAATTTAGGGAAAAAAATGACACATTAAAAACTTAAGGATCAGTAGTTAGGAAGTTTGGCCAGAGAAAAGAAAGGAAGAATGAATGGTGAGGGATGAAAGGGAGGAATGGAAGAGTGGGGGAGGAAAGGAGAGAGTAAGGAGGGACAGAGGAAAGGATGGAGGAAAGGAAGAATGAAGAGAAGGAAGGAAGGGGGAGGAAAAGATGGAGGGAAGGCAAGAGGGAGGGAGGGAAGGAAGGAGAAAAGGAGAGATGGAGAGATGAAGGGATGGAGGAAAGGACTGAGGGAAGGAAGCAAGGGGAGAGCAAGGGATGGAGGGAGGGTAGTAGGGAGTGACGGAAGTAGGGAGGGAAAACAGGAGGGAGAGAGGGAAGGAGGGAAGGAGGGAGGGAGGGAGGGAGGGAGGGAGGGAGGAAGGGAGGGAGGGAGGGGAAAAGAAGGAAAATAAAAGGAAGATAGGAAAATTATCAAGATGATATTTTCTAGTTTTAGCCCTGAACTAAAATAAAGAACGCCTTTTTTTTTTTTTTAAAGAAAGATAAGGACAATGCATAATACTTGCCCTGTTTCTAAGAGTTTGCAGTAAACAAATACCAGGAGGACACCACTTTAATTTTAAAGAAAAGATTACAGAGGACACAAGAGGATATATACTTTCTAGAAAATGTGTAATTTGGATGGAAAGCATACAAGAATGTTGCATGCTACAAATTGCTATTTTCCTTTATATTAATTTAGAACCAGAAAAATCGGTTTTATTCAAGTACTACAATATGGTCCATGCATCATTACGTGGCTGGCATAGATGCTGAAGCTACAATAGGTCACCTGATCCATGGTACTCATCAGGAAAATTTCACATTTTACAAGAGAGAACCTAAGAAATCACTTGAGTCTGTTAATGAAGATTGAACCCTCATAGACACAAACTACATTTTAATGGAAAAATAATTAGCATTTTTATTGGACATTTTATTTATTTACATTTCAGATGTCATCCCCTTTCCCAATTTCCCCTCCCTAGAAACCAACTATCCCATCCCACCTCATCCTTTTTGCTTTTATACCATTTTAATTATATGCAAGTATTAAGGTCAGTTCTAGGTTGAGGAACTAGCAATACAATAGATGCAAATAGTCAAGGAACAAGCAAGACAATAAACACAAAGAGTCAAAGAATAAGCAAGGCAATAAACAAAGTTCCTTGAACACTCCAGTGATCACTGTTTCTAAAGGCTTATCAGGATGACCAAAGTATCTGAGCCTACCTCCCTGTCTTAGCCCAAGGTCATTTTCATGTCTGAAGCCTACTTCCTTGTTCTAGCCTAAAATTTAGATTCCTGCCTGTAATTACTTCTTTTTTTTTTTCTAGCCTAATGTCAGAATCTTGCCTGAAGCCCACTTCCTTGTCCTTGGCACACATCAGATTCTTGCAAGCAGCTCCAAAAGCTCTCTGCCTCTCTCCCTTTTTTATTTCATAAACAAGACTGAGCCTGTCTTAAGTCTTTATGCCAAGAATTCCTTTCTTACCCATCGTGGAATATGCATTGTCAAAAGCAATGTCTTAGGTTGGTAAGGCTCTGTCCTTGACTTGCCAGCCTGTTAGACTAATAACTCTGTCTGGGGGTCCATTTTCAGGTTCAAGCCATGTACTTTGGCTGTCAACATGTTGATGTTGTTAAAGACAAGCTTTAACATGATAGGCAAGAATAAAAGTAATCTCAGGACAAAAAGTGCTGCTATGATCAAGCTATATATGCCATTCTTGAAGCTTGAGCAAAATAAAAATACTGAACACAGACCAGGAGTAATTTTATCAGCAGTATCTGTCACATCAACATTCAGCAGAGCAGCATTCTTGAAATTCATAAGGTCACTATGCAAAGTTAATTTTTGCAACAAAGGGGTAAGGAGCCACGTTGTAAAGAGTCATCTCTGACAATAATTTATTGCAAGATGAAAAAAGAAAATTACAGTTACTTATTAAACAAGGCTTATGACATCTTGCATGTCAGAGAAGAATGTATAAAGGGAAGGAAATGAAGTACAGTTAGGAACATAATCAATACGTTACCAAAGGCTTCAAGAAAAATTAAAAATCAGTATCAGTAACACACTGGAAATATTCAGCTGAATCTGGAGTGGATTAAATGAAAACAAAAAGTAGACTCCGAGAGTGGATGAAAACTCAGGCTGGACACAGTGCTTCTTTTTGGCATTAATGAATGAATGTCCAAGGTAATTGCTGGATCAGACATCACTTGTATGTATTCAGATTCAAGATATATTGAGGTTGACTCTATAGAGTTAAGTTACATAAAATTTTGATATCTAACATGAAAAGATATTTTCTATGTTCTTAAAATATTTACATATTAAAATTCTTCCAAAAGTCTACATTGAAAATTTCAACAAAGTTATAAAAACCAGAAAGAGGTAAAATGTGCATTAATCCAGTACAGTATACTTAGTGCATCAGATAGATAATGTTGGGAAAAATTAGATGTTTTTCCATGAAGATGTTAGTTAATAAAAATTTCAAAACAACCAATGTAGTATTTATGTAAAAGATTAAAAAGTATTTCAAAAATACAGTAAAACAGCAAACCCCATCTGTCTGTTTCTAGGCAAGTAGTAAATTCTTTCTTCAGTAAATAAGTAAAGACAGAAATAAATTAATTACTAAATCAGAACAGATATGACTGAAGGGGCACACATACTTTGAGGAAACAGTAAGAAGAATAATCAGAGTGAAAGCAAAACCAAAGAGATTTATTAGAAAATAAAAGAGTTGTTGACAAACATTTGAAAACTGATCAATAGAAGGTCCCCTTCAAATACTGGAGGTCAGGCCTCTATTCGTGCCTTTGCAAGTTTAGAATTGCCACAGCCCTTCTATACTTAGAGAAGGGAGGAGATGTCAGGGGCAGCCCTGCTTACACACTGTAGGCCTAAAATCAGCCATAGGCCTAAAATCAGCAATAGACCTGTCATACATCTATACTAACACCAAGTCTTGGGTCTCAGTGGAAAAACATTGAAACAGATGGCTATAAGCTAATGTCAACAGGCAGTTTTTGTGGAAATTTATAAGCCTGAGTAGTCATAGACCTTGTAAATAGGTAGCCTTGGCAGACAATACCAACTTAGATAAGGACAAGCCAAGCGAGTCATAGGCAAAGTCATAGTGACTTGTCCCCTGAACCTTCACCCAGCCAATACCCGGCTCTGAAGATATCCGTATTCCCCCTGAACACCCACACTCCAGTGTCATTCCCTTCCCCACATCCTGCCTTTCTGTGTTTATACCCCTGTGTGAATTAATTATGATTTGAGAAAAAATTAAAAAAAAACTATTAAATTTGTTACTAAGGTGAAAAAAAAAAGAATAGTATATAGACATAATTTCTTTGGAATCTCATATTCTCCTGCAGCAAGTAGCATGTCTTACAGTTGTGGAAAGTCCTGTGCTGCAGAGACCACTGGATTTTCTCAGAGTATGAAATGGAGATCTATAATGATGTATATGAAAACCACCTTGAAGAAAAGATGTTGGAGACAGGCTCCAGCTAGAATCCTCTGCCAGTATATCAGTTTCTTTTCCAATTTTGGGTATGTGTAAGTTTCTACTTGGTCTTGCTGAGGATATTGCAACACAGGACCTTATTCTAAGTGTCTAGACAACATATGCCTAATCTATATATCTACTCCGACTAATCTATATATCTACTCTTCTATCTCCTCTTCACATAAAGGTATCTGTAATTCCAGAAAAAAAGCCACAGGTACCCCAGTATGATCTCTTCATAGCTAACCTTTTTCTGCTACAGATTTATTTCCAAATAAGATCAAACCTTGAGACTCCTTGAAGGACCTGATAGGGGACACTATCCAACCCAGTTCACCCTTTTACCCCTGCTGCATCTTTTCTTCCCCTTGTTTTCTTTCCTTCGTGCTTGTTAAGCCACATAGAGTGACATGTTTGTATAGTTTTATTTTTCTTCTGAATTCTTTACCTGGATGTCTTCCCCATTCCTGAAGGTACCAATTTTCACTTATTTCTTTGGACTGTACTCTTGCCAAGCCTTACACTCCTTTTAATATGCTCCTGGATTTCTAAACTAATGCCTTTAGTTCTTAGTCTGCCTTAAACAGTTGGTTCCTGGTATATCTACCTTATTAGTATATTTATAGAGGATTGGGATACTAGCCATAGCCAATATTTTAAAAAAATATTTTGCTATGACCAGACTCAAGCTTTTCATTAGTAAGCTCCACATTAGGTGATTTAAGCTCTAACAGTGTTTCTATAATCCAGAAAGTGGAGGATGCAGAAGACTGAATTGCATTTTAATATCTTTACAAGGAAGTCAAAATTCCTTTTGACCTGAAGGAGTATTACAATGAGAGGGGCCATTAGGGTCGAAGAAGCATGTAGGAGGGAACAGATAAGGGAGAGGGGCATGCTCTTTATACTTCACAAATCTGATGTGCAGAAAGTTTCTTCAACTCTTGTTTTATCTCTGATACAAATGGTTCAAAAGCTGAGATGTGCTTCAGTGGCTGTAGAGCTGGGAAATCCTGAGACTGAAAGAGAAGGACATTGGATGATTCTGACTCAGTGGCTTTAGTGAACATGGAGCCACAGATGCATCAGGGTAAGCACCAGAGTTCAAGTAGAGACAGTCTGTGATGTAGGGTGAACGGAGACAAGTTTCCCCAATACCATCCAACAAACCAACATTTAATAAGAACAAAAAGAAAACTGAGCATGAGCAATCCAGACAACCCCCCTAGTGCTTCCTCTTTACACTTTACAACCATTGGCTGAGACAGTAGTTTGTTAGCAGGATAAGTAATCCAACAGAGAGTGTGAAAAATACATTTCTCTAGATATTATGCTGTGATGGCAAATCAAAAACAATTACCTGTTTAGGATTCCAAATTTCCTTCCCTTTATTTTCTATTGCTTAGACACCTGTATGCTGTTTCAAATATCATGGAAATCTTTTTGCTAGTCTATATTTATGCCCTTTATACCCAAACTTTGGGTTGATAAAATCATTTATTCACCAGAAACTGTGTATTCATTTATGTTTTCAACAAAATTTCCAGTGTAACTTAGATACTGGTCTTTAATCTGCCTGTAGCCTGGTTCATTGTTGTCCCCAAAGTCATAGCTTCTTGTCATACTAATGTGTTTTTTTTCTTACCAAGCTAATAAGTCAAGCACACTGATATGCAGGAACTTCTCTCTATTAATATTTAAGCCTTGGAGTTCTCCAAGGATACAACAGGAAATGGAACACTTGAAAAATAATCTTGAAGCAGAATTGTGCTCTCAATTTTTCAAGTCTTCAGGAGCTATTAAGCTATTCCTAAGTACTGAACTTCCAAAACCTTTCAGATGAAGTACAAGAAAATCTGCAGGATTCGATGCGAACGGACAGAAATGGGGCAGATGAACTCTGACTAAAGCCAGTAACGTAATGCTTCACCATATTCATGCAACTGGGGTTTGTAAGACGTCAGGTAACGCAAGTCGGAAATCACATGTCATTAACCTCACACATAAAAGCTCCGATATGGTGAATATTATCAGAACAATGTTAAAATTAATTCCTTGACTGCCCCTTGTCAGAGTCTGAGTATGGCATCTTATTTTCCTCCTGTTTTATGTGATAAGGATGTTAAGGTCATGCTGTAGGGCTCAGGCCCAGGGTGTGCTGACGTCAATGCTCAGTGGTTCCCTAACCTAATTCATCCTCTTGTCCCACACTGAATATTGCCTTTGCAGTCCGTAAAAAGGTATCAGAATAATAAGAGTTCAAAGGAGACAGAATTAATCTAGGGCAGGTTACTGAAACTATCAAAGCTATAATATGTAAGTGTAGGCTTTTAATCAGGAGTTCAAGATTAAAATTAGTACAGATATCTAGAGTGTGTCACAAAATCCTGGAAGTCTAGCACTAAGGACTTAGAATCCTTTGCTTTCAAAGATGTATAGTTTATAAAAACAATGATACTCTTTGCCAAGTGAGGGAGAGCTCTCTGAATTGTGCTACTGCTTCTAAGCTGAAGATAGGCTGTGAAGAGCTGCAACATTCTTGACTTTGTTGAGTTGGCCAGGCACCTCTAAGCTGCAGCCATGGTGAATATGAGCCCTAGCCCGGCCATCTGCATCCTCCCAGCCCAGCATCTGCATATGGAGTCTTTGCCAGGCACCTACTTTTCTTATTGAGCTCTGGATTTCCTTTGTCCAGGGCTTTCCATTGGGTTTTTTTTTGTTGTTGTTGTTCCTTACTCAGGCTGAGTGTCCCCCTTTAAGCCCTTTCTGTCCATTTAAGGGGCATCCAGCTAAATTTCTTATTTCTAGTTTTAGCTCTTACTATTTTCATTTTTTTCCACAGTAAAATTTTGTTGAAAGCCTATATCATATTTCCCCAAACTAGTCATTATCTTATACGTAACACTGCTGGGGCAATTCCCCTGCTAAAGAGTCTCTACTTGCCACCTGCCTTTTGGACAGGTAGTCCTAGCTAATATGATGACATACTTCCTGTCTTTCCTAATCACCTGAAATCATCAATTACACATGATGTTGCTTAGAGTTCTAAGATTGGAATCTATTGCTAAATAAAAAAAAGAATGTCTGAGGAACAATTACTTTTGCTAAATTTTTTATTGGTATAAATGATTTTGTATAATAGAAGGGTGGTTCCAACTTGGGAGATATATCCAATTTCATTGTAATCTGAGGTAGATTTGCTTTTTGGTCAAGGGTCTCGGTTGTATAACTGAGTTATGGAACAATGTAGCTTACCAAGTTTTAGAAATACCAGAAGCGAACTTAGGTGACAAAGCTAGAGGTTCAGATACACGGCTAACCAGGCTGGCTAATAACTACACTAAGCTGTGGTGTGGATCAGGAATCTGTGAGCAAGAACTAAAGAACAAACATAGGCAGGTACGGAGTTTGTCTTTGCGTAGACTTCTTCAGAAGATTTCATGTAGATAAATAACGATTTTCTCATCCCTGTTTCCTTTTATAATCTAGCTCAGGGAGTAGAGTTTGCGTGATATAGCTAACTTCCAGAGAACTAGAAAGTAGACTAAATATAGCATAGTATTTATATTATGAGAAGAGACTAGATTGGAAAGTGAAGACAGACTTGCCATTGAAGTTCAACTTTTTCCCTTCTGGGCCCTATATCCAGATTAGTATTTCAATTTTTCCTTCTTTTGAGACAGGGATTTACTGTGTAGTACAGGTTAAACTTGAACCCACCATTCCCCTTCCTCAGCTCTCTGAGTAGTGAGATTACAGGTATGTGCCACCAGATCTTTCCTATCTTATTTCTGTCCTGCTTCCTTGAGTGAATCCTATGAATCCTTCGGTGACATATCTGGCCCATTCTATTTTATTAGAGGATAGAGGTGAGAATTAGTAAATGTTAAATGAATATTTAATTAGGTTAAGCTGTAGTTAATAAAAGTGCAACAGGTGACTAAACCGATTCAAATTCGCAGTTTTGTGAGCTGTCATCGCAAGTGACATTGTCCACAATTTTATATGCTAAAGACAGAATACTGTCGAATGGATCATGTTGTCAATGTCATGGAGGGTTGCTTAAGCTGTTAAATCCCCTATAACACATATTCAGTACATAAGTATAAAGAAAAATCCCAGTGATCTAAAATGTGAATCACACTACTTTTGCAGGAGGTTTCTCTAATTGGGCTGATTCCATAGTAAGTTCTGGGGCTATGGCTCTGTCTTAGTACCTTCTGTCTGCTAAGACATCTCCTGCCTGTCTTTCGGCCTCAGCTCAGGCTCACCACCTGGAGGCCTGAAGTAGCCAGTGCTACGGTATGACTACAAAATCATGCCTGTTTGGTCAGTGCAGCCTGAAGTAATATTATATTTCAAGAAGAAATTAGTATCTTGGCTAAGCAAGCTAACTAATTCATTCTGTAAGTTCCCTATATAGTGTTTCATAGGAGAAAAGCTTATATTTAATTTAGTGGAGTTTTTCTTTTTACTGTTGTACAATACAGCTCATGGTTGCATGTAAAACTGTCACTATCCTGTCTTAGAAGATTTTGCAGATAACACTTGCAGTGACAATAGGCGAATTAGCCAGCACATTCTGTGCCCTAAAAATTGAGTGAATGGAAGAATTATGTCTGTTGGTCCTTTATTCATTATTTAGGATGATGTCTGTCACAAACCCAACTATTTCCTAAATTCTTATCTCAACTGTTCAAAGAAATTTGGAAGTCACAGTTTATCCACATATTTTCCAAACTTTAACACTTTGCTTAGGAATTGCTGAGGGGTCTGTGGTGATATCTTTAAATTTATGCAGAGATACATACTACACATTCAACAGAAATTAATACTCCTGGTGTTGAGTATTAAAGACCACATTAGAACAACAAAAATCTCTGGGTTCCTTTAACACTGTGATACATTGATCGATCAGGATAATATCATTTCCAATCAAGGTTTGCAAAGGTTCACTGAGCCTATGATTTCACAACTAAGGGTTAAAACGTGGGGTACAAATATGGAGGTGACGTACAGGATAAAAACAATTCAGAGAGCCCCACACATGATACATTCTGAGCTTGAACTTGAAAGAAATGTAACTCCTGGAAGTCTCTGCGGTGATATGTAGGAATGAGATGCTTCTAAAAGGCCCAAATCTTAAGAAAATGACCCCCCCTCCAGGCCAGGTGACCAGTAAGTGAACTGCAGTCATGTTCTTTCAGAAATACCACACACTGGATCTGCTTCTCATGTGACACTTCACTCCATCTACTGGAAGTGTCATCTCTTATACACAGGGTCCTCTACACTGTGAGCCATCCTTTGGGATCCTCTGAAAGTCTTGGTTCTTCATACTCTGTAAGCCCAGAGAGCAAGTACTAGCCCACACCCTATAAAAATCAGTCACAATTCACTAAAGTGAAGAAAGGGTGGTGGAAATACTGAGGGCTATTCATTTCCAGTGCTTGGGAATCCTTTCCCTCCCAGTCCCCAGCAGAAGCACCGCATGGATAGAGAACCCTCAATGGCAGTGTATTATACCAGTTTATTATGGAGACAAACTCATGATTGCCATGCTCCAGATTTCCCCCAAAATAACTTCTTCACATGTATATATGTGCACGTTTAACCATTTCCCTCACTTCTCTATCATATTTTGGCTAAGTGGATCTAGACAGTAAAACCTAATTTCATTAAGAAACACACTAGAATAACTTAGATTGTCTCAGATATTCCCCATTATGTTTTAGTTTATCAGTTTTACATCTGTTCTAGTGTAAATTAAAGATGCCTTTTCTTTCTGGTCGTTTTGTAATAGGGAAAATTTTAAGCTCTTCGGAGGAGCTGACCCTATCTCAAAGAAGCCTGTCTTTCATGTAAGGGGGCCTTTTCTAAGCATTTAACTTTAGGAGGCATTATATACAAAACCGACTCTCTCTGAACTCCTGATGTTCTTCCTTCCCCCCACAGCCTTCCTCTGTTTTGATGACCATATTTCCACTGAAACATGACGGGGATGGCGAAGAATGAGGTGGCTTCCAAAGACTTGGCCTGTTCTGCCCTCTAGCCAAGCAGAACGGTTCCTGGAAGACCTTGGACGGCAGAAAGGGGATAAAGGTGTCCTGTAATTACCGCGTGTCTGAGGACGTAAGCCGGCTCTTCCCTTCCGCGTGCAAACGCCAGCGGCGGCATCGGAAATGAATTACTGGCCCTCGCCCCCGCGGAGCTAGGGAAGAACCAGGGACGGCCTCGGTGGAGTGGAAGAGAGGCTGGGTGCTGCTACCCCGCCGAGCCCATCACTGCTGTCCAAGCTGATGAGCACCAGTGCTGACCCTGGTGAGCAGAGGCTGGGAGGCAGAGGCGACTCAGAGGAAGGCGGCCGAGCCCTGCACTCGGCTTTGACGTCGCCGGGCTGCGGCTAGCAGCCTCGCGCTCTCAGCACGTAGCGCACAACGTGACCACACACAGCCTTCCTCCCCGGCAGCCGGGCCGCCTGCGCTCCTCGTCCGCCGCTCCTCCATCCTCCTCCTCTTCCTCCTCCTCCTCCCGCCTATCGCCTCCGCGGTGCACAACCCCAGCGTCAATCTAGGGATCCCAGGCAAGCGTAGGGCCCCGGACGCTTCTCTGCCCAGCTTGGGCATCTCTGCCGCAACTGCGGCCCGCAAGGCGGCCGCGCAGCCAGGGTGCCCTCAGCAGGCGGCCGCTTCTCTGCTCCGCTCCGGATGCCAGCACTCCGTTAGCCCGGGTGGGGAAAGCCCTTCTGCGGCTCCCGGGTCTAAACTCCCGCCAGTCTCTACCGCCCCCACCCCCTCCACCTGGCGGGGGCGGCGCGGAAGAGAAGAGGACGCGCGGTACGGGTGGGCACGCGTGGACGGTGTGCGGATCTGCTCTGCGCTGGGCATCCTCCCTCTCCTGCAAGTGGTGGTGCTCGGACTCTGCTTTCGGCTCCCGGGATTGGTGCTGCCGCCAGGAGCACCCTCTTTGCTGGCGGGGCGCTCAAGGCTGTTTGGAAGAGCCGTGGCGGTGGCGGCAGCGGCTGAGGCTGGTGCCTGGCGAGCTCCAGACGGGCGCTCCACTCCCGCTTGGACCCTTTCGTCCTCCTCTCTCCTCCTCCGCTCTCTCCTCCCCATCCTCCGTTTCCCACTCCTCCTCTTCCTCCTCCTCCTCCTCTTCCTCTCCCCGCTCGGCGATGCGAGTCTGTGTCGTGTAACAGGATTGGCGTTGCAATGGCAACTGATGGAATGGGGGAAGGCAAGACAGCAGGGCTGGGGGCTCCGGACTGCGGGCCGGCGAGCCGCTGCCGCCGCTTGACGCTCCCCTGGGGACCTTCGCGAGTTACTTTGTAAAGGCGAACCCGGGCTAGGGAGCCCCGCTTCGTGGCCGGGTCAGAGGCCACTTCCTGCTCCCTGGCTGTCCAGCGCGGTTCTCATCGCGCGGCGCCCCCGGGGCTCCTGCCCGCTCCTGCCGCTTGCCCGCGCCCGGAGCCTGGAGCCGCTTCCCCGAAGAACACTTGTCCTCGCAGCTCTGCTTCCCATCACCGCCCCCTGCTCCTCCCCGGCGTCTGCGATTTTCCCAGGCGCCCGGTGTGAGTGAGGCTTGCGTGTGAGTGTGTGTATCGGGGGTATTGTGTAGTGGGAGTGTGTTCGCGCGTGTGTGCTTGTACGTGTGTGTGCTTGTGTGTGTGTGTGCTTGTGTGTGCGTGTGTGTGTGTGTGTGTGTGTGTGCATGAGTGTGGGGTGTGTGGGGCTCCAGAGCTCCGCTCACGGCCGCCGCCAGGGAAGGACAGACGGACAGCTCTTCCTCCCATTGCTAGCAGTTCCCAGGCACCTCGACTCGGCCCGGGCACAAGTGGAGCGCGCCTTGCTGGCCGCTGGCCTCCAGAAGGTCCCACTGCGTCCCCCTTGGGCTGGATATGTTCATGTTCACGTGAAGATGGATTTAGTGTACGGTCTCGTGTGGCTGCTGACAGTCCTCCTGGAGGGAATCTCTGGCCAAGGAGTGTACGGTGAGTGGAATCGCGACGCTATCGTGACCTTGTGATTCCTAGGCAAGATAGGCTGCTGAGCTTAGATACACGACTCTCGCGGTTCCGGGGCCCCTCCTGGCGTGGCATTTGATTTACACTTCATCACGTTATTGGGAGCTGAAAGGAGGCTGTGAGCGCGCTGCGGATTGGGCTGTGAGCGGCTCCCCCAGCTCTTCCACTGGGGCTCTGAGTTGGGTCGGGCCAACAGCATCTCACTCAGAGGAACGAGTGGCTTTGCACTTGATTTATCCCCGCGGGGAAACATGGGCTCTTGCAGTCTTGGATTTAATAATGGTTTGGCGCGGTGTCACTGCCGCGGTTTCCCCTGAAGGGAAGCTTGGAATGTGACCCCAAGTCCCTTTCACCGTTTTACTCCTTAATTCTTGAGAGGGCCCTCTCCCTGCAGATGATCTCTGATCTCTTCCTTTCCACCTTTTAATCATTTTATATATATATAAAGTCTTTTTCCTCCTTTCTGCGAATGTCTATGGGACTTGATTTTCTGGCTCAGGAAGTGGGGTAACAGTTGAGTTGTATCCTGCACCAGCCGTTTCCATGAGCACTGACTTGGGGAGGGGAAATAGCAGGCAAGATTCTCAGTGCCAGACATAATTAAGGGACATGTTTGTGTGAATGGATGAGCAAATGCATGAATGAACTGAAGAAGTCCGTGCGTCTCTGCTTCAGGGCAGGACATCACTCTTTACAAACAGAACAAAATCTCAGCTTTTCACAGAAAGCCCATATCCAGGATGCTTGAGACCTAGGTAGGGGGAGCTTATTAATTGGAAGGCTTTGAAGTGCTCCCAAACAAATCCAGGTTCCTTTGCCTGTCAGCAGTTGGCACTCTTGTATTTAGTCACTGAAGTCTCTCTCTCTCTTTCTCTCTCTCTCTCTCTCTCTCTCTCTCTCTCTCTCTCTCTCTCTCTCTCTCTCTCCTCCTACTCCCTCTCTCCCTCTCTCTTATACATGTTCTCCTTGGCTGATTATAGTGACTTGTAATATCTTTATCTTCTGGGACAAGTTGATAATGCCCTAAAAGCAAAGGAACTTTTTGTGTCCTCAAGATATATTACAAGGATAACGTTAAAAGGGGTGGTTTAGAGGATAGAGCGGACCAAGACTCTCCCATAGCACACACCCTTATGTACTTGTAAAATGAGTAGAAAACTCCTGCTGCTGCATTGCCTTAGACTCAACGTGGGCTGGTTCAGTAACTGCCCCGGGGCAAAAAGCATTAGTATGTGAGAAATGTCAGCCATTGATTTCCCTTCAGTCTTAAGAACTGCCTGAAGAGTGGTTACTGGTACCAGTGGAATTGAACTCCTCAAACTGTCTAGAAACCATGTAGTGTACAGGCAGCCGGTGAATGAGTTCAGCAGATCCCTCTGAGCCTTTTCTTTCTGCTGTGTGTTTCATTCTGGGCAAACAACTACATACTGTGTGTGTGTGTGTGTGTGTGTGTGTGTGTGTATGGGAGAGCAAAAACCGGAGGTCCCCAACTGAGAACATTGATTCCTGCTGCTGCTGTCCAGTTTCCTGTCTTCACAGTTCTTTCCTAGGCTTATTTCTCCCACCTCTAAACATCTTCGTTTCCTTTTTCTTTTTTTTAACACTCTATTTTCTAAATCAAAGCAACTTGCTTGGCTGCAGCAGAACCCTCATAAAATATGGTGGCGAGTGTTGGTCTTGGTGAGCTTAAATATAGGAAGGAAATGCTCTGGAAAGCTTGACTGCTGACACCAGGAGGCGGGGCCTGAAGAGAACTAGGATTCACTCAGATCTCTGCTAGACTCTCCCCCTAGCCCTGAGCAGCAAAGAGAGATGGAAACTGGGATTCCACCTAGGGTCAAGGGCAGCTGGAAAGAAGAGCTGTTCCCCTGATTTCCTGTCATCTCCTGTCCAAGTTTGTCTTTGTTTCTAATTGGCCCAGATCTTTCCAGCTGAAAGGAGTTTTTGTTTTGTTTTGTTTTGTTTTTTAAAGTATGTGAGATGTAGAGACTGGAAAGGGGAGAGGAATGTTGGAATTGTAAAATTTAGAGAGGAAAGGGTCCATTTTTCTGACACACTCAGTCCTCTGAGTTACTTAGGCAAGTCCCCTGTTGGCCAGAAATAAGAGTCAGTATAGATAAGTAGGAATTGATAATTAAAATAATTCCTTGTTTATGTCACTTATCAGTACAGGAGAATCCTTTTCCATTACTGAGTTGGTCACTGTGATGAAGACAGTGGCCATTGTTTTATTTTGCTATAGATGTCTCTGTTAGTCACTTATCTAGGAATACACTTAGCTTTGTGTAAAAAGAATTATTAATCAGCACTCTTAGTCCGTGATAAATGTTACAGCTATTAGGTAGGTGAAGTGAAACAGTTAAATATTAACTTCCAGATCTGTTTTATAGATCATAGGAGGTGGTCTTTCTAAACGTTATCTTGTTAGAAGTGCAGAGTCAGGAGTAGGCCTCTCTCAATATCCTGCATCAGGACCTCAGAGGGTCAGCTCCAGAAGTCCTTCCCCATCACTTCCCAGTGATTTTCACAAAGTCTACTAAAGCCAGAGAACACTAGCACAGACTTCCACATCATTGTTTGACTTTGTAGATCAAGGCCTTTCTTTACCTAAAGTAATCTCATCTTTGTGTTTAATAAGTATTCATGATAAAGGAATCAGTTTATATTTGCTTTAGTTGGAAAACAATTGATTTTAAAGGGATAAAAGATTCTGTGCAAAGCTATGAAGTGTTTTGAACAATATATATAAAGATCTTTGAAAAAAGTTTGATTTTAGAATCATGACCGCTTTAAATACTAACTTAAAAACTGTAGGAATTTTAATGTCTGCAACCCTCTAAAATTGCATTTACAAGATGTAAAAATCATTCCCAAAACACATTGGAGGTTTTATTATTATTTATTGGCATTATTTTTAATAACTATAAGTAAGAGAAAATAAGCACTTTCTGCTAAAGTGGGGAATGACTTTTCTCTCCAATTTTCTGGCTGAGAAACACTGAGGACAAAATTCAGATTTTAAGTTGTAATAAATGATATATTTGTTTTAATGTATGGGTTATTTCATATTGATGAATATAATCTCATTATGTTCAATTATCTTGAATTAAAATTTAGTTACATGTAAAAGTTTTTTTTTCTAAAAAGGTAGGAGCTTACTGTAGCAATCTTGGATATTGCTTTGTAAATTAGTATAGTATCTGACGTTTGTATGTTGTGTGGCATTTGATTAAAAGAAACTTGCCTGTAAGAACCTGTCTGCCCTCTACTGATAATTTTGGTGGAACTGTATTTTTGAATGGGAATTGTCCTCTGTATTTAGTCCATATTTTGAATCTTATGTAACATTAAGCTAATATAAATTAATTATATACACTTCTGAAAAGAAAGCAGGTAGTGTATAATAGAGTGACATAAACAAGTTAAGGGTTTAGGATAAATATTTTAATAATAAGATAATACCCTTTTTATATCTTTTAATGATTAATGTTTTTACATTAACATACTGGTAATCTTGAATTTACAAAATTGCTTACATAAAAAAAATTACCCCAAATATTGTCAGGAGTTCAGTTTTGTTTAAGTTTTCCTTTTGCTCGCATATAATCCAACCTAAAACGCCATTAAATAAACAGTGATCTGATACTTTTGTTTCCAGGAGTAGAACTAATGTGCAGCCATTAGCCATTATACTTGGGGAATTAGATACAGCTTGAAGGGTCAGTCTGTGAACTCCAAACGTGTTAGGTGATTCTTGAGGTACCTTAAATTGGGTGTTCTGAAGCACTTTTCACGTTTTGTGGATGTGATTTTTAATAATCCAATATAAAGAATTGTATTTACTTGCTTAAAAAAAAGGAAAAAAAGTGACTCACTAGCCCACATTTTATTTTTACTCAGAAACATTTCCTTAGCTTCCACGAGGCTTAGTGCAGCCTTATTACTGCATTAGCACAGACAAATCCCACACTACGAATGAAAACCCATGCTAGGTCTAGATAGTCTGAATGGAAATAAGTCAGTTACTCAGTACCCTGAAATAGTTAAAGCCCTGTCTATGCAAAACTCACTAGATGAAGACCAGTCAGTAGAATATGTTCATCAAACACACGTACTTGACACGTTAGCTATCCTATATTAACTCATTTCAAGTAATATCAGCACATCTCACACAATTTAAACATGACACTGTAGGCAGTAGCTGAACAGAAATGACTTGGTAGAATTGAGAGCAGGGAGATAAGTGAGACCCGAAAGTTCTGGAAGAAATTTCCAGCTGTCAGTGGGTTGAGGCTGATAAACACATTGATCGGAAAAGACAAAGCTGCAGCGGAAGGTCAGCCATTCACTATGCCCAGTCCCATGATGTTGCCTGCTCATAGCCAAGTTATCTTAAGGTATGTTGATGAGGTTCTGCCCAGTGTGTATACTGCCTTTGATTGAAACATTTTAGGATGCCAGCTAATGGAAGAGGAGATTTCACCTGATGTTGTTAGAGAGCTTAACCTGAAACCACACTCCATACGATTGACTTTGATCTCTCTTCTTAATTTTCACCCACTCCCCATAGGCTCTCAGACAAAATTCAACAACACTTCCCAAGGATCTGGGTTGCTGTGCTTATCTGGGACATTTTTGGGGAATGCTTCGGATTATTTGGTGATTATGTTAATGCTATTCCACGTGGCAAAATGGCTGATTGTTTTATACAGCGTCATATGCTCATTAGGCCCTGTATGTCTCTCCTGGATAAATCTCTTAGTTGACTGAGAAGTATTTTAGATGGACCAGGTTATACACCAAGACCAAATGTTACCCTATAGTGAGTAAGTTGATAATGGCTGGCGGCAGGGTTCAGATCAAAGACAGTCAGAGACCAAGACATGGAGGTTAGGTAATTCTGGTGAATCCATGAAATACTATGAAATACTCTGAAAACATTTTTAATTGTTGTAATTTTTCTGCTTAATTTCACTGGTTTACGGCAATGATCTTTTATGTTTATTTTGTGTAATGTGAAATTTTTGTTTTGTTCTGTGACCCATCTAAAAACTTTCGTGAGAAGCCAAGGCAACTAAGTTTTTTTGATAAGAAATGGATTGGTATTCTTTGCAAAATGTATTATTTAATATCATTTGGGCTGGCTTTATGGGGATGTAATTATGTCTAATCCTTGTGGCTTCAGTTTGAGTCTCATTTAGAAAGTGATGGGAAGTCTTGGGTTGCTCTACACAGAGTAAGGTGATTCATCACGCACTACCACTGGCCTGGTCCTCGTGCCTCTGAAGGAATACCACAAGAATGGTGCTCAAGTGTTGTGATCTGCAAAGGAAATGTAAACAAGAACACGTTTTAGCTTATTCCTACACCTGACTTCTGAACTGCACTCTTCGGCATCTTAAGGTGTACTATATATGTGGAGTAAAGTTGCAGATGCTTTCCATATTGTGTCCATTGGTTGATATTTTGGAAGATTATTCAAAGTATTGTGTTGAATGAATTTCAAGAATAAATATATGAACATATTCATTCACTAGCTTTGCTATTTACTGAATGCTCTCACAAAATGAAATTTACTTCAGTGACTGTCAGTGTAAATATATCACTTAGATTGACTGCACTATTACATTTGCAGAAATTGGTACCACATTTTTCTTTCTAAATCGTATTTTAAAACTTTTAATATGTAAATTCATAAAGTTTTGAGAAGAGACTGTAATATATCATTAAATATAATCTAAGAAATATTATGCCAGGCTGTTGGAAATACTATGCTGTTGGTGAAATATTATTTTTTTCCCATTGAGTAGATATTTTTCTATACAAATTACCCAAACTGTGCCTGCGTCATTATCAGGACGTATACTTAGTTCTTTGAGCTTTTATTCCAGTTTAATTCCATGTTCTCTTCTAACATGGCACAAATTCTGTGTAAACTCTCCCAATATTGGTTTATTTCTTCTTTTCCAACACATGGTGCCATTTATTATCTTAGTTTTAAAACATTCCATATTTTTCTCATTGATACCAATTACTGAATAAAGAAGGTTATTTATATTTTATAATATATGTCATATATTCTCCAGAAGTCCATAATAACAGAAAAATTTCAACTGTTAAAATTATACCATTCGCTGTTGGTGTATCATTTAAAAACCTATTAGGTAGAATAGAATGTATTAGAATTTTTCATACAATGTATTCTTTCTGTCTCTACGTGTTCCACTTCTATAATTTTTCTCAAAGAATTAGATATTTCTTGTTACTAATGATCAAATCTATGATAAAGAATGGTACTTACCAAATGGGGTCACAGTAGTTGCATGTTACCACATCATCAAAGAGAATGTTTATTAATTTTCCTATTGTAAACAGAACTAGAGATTTGCAAATATTTGAGTGTTCAGCTTGTGTGAAAGAAAGATGGCTGATTCTCGGTTAGATACCTCAGATACCTAACAAACAGCTTATAGGTAGCTGATATCTGAAATAAATGAATAAGAAGTAAAGGCTGGCAGACAAATATATTTAGTCTTAAGTAATGTCAAAGTAGAAAAATAATAATTTATTTTCTGAAGTAGTTAGAACTTTTCTCAAGTGTATCAAAGCAGGTGAAAAAGAAAAAAAAATGCTTGTTGTTTGGCTGAAGGACATCTTCAGAGAATCCATTAATTAATTAAGATTGCTTGCCTGAGAAGGGTGGGCAGGTAAGAGGCTCCTAAAGAGAACTTGTGGTTTCTCTGGAATAGAGTATTTTTCTAATATTTAATTGTGTGTTTAGAGGATAAAGAAAACAGGCCTATCTTAAGCACCAGGGACTTCCCTCTCTTCCTTCCGACTGTATTTGTAAATTGTGTCCATGCTATACTTTGGTTTGATGCCCTACTCAGGAGGATGGAGCTACTATGTGTGTTATAAGAAGTCCAGAGATTGTTTCAAGGAGGCATGCTGCATACTTAAATTTGTGGCCTGGAAATTCTGTAGAGATTTAGTCTAAGTATGGGGTAAATGCAGTCAATAAACCAACACAAATGGTATGTATATTTGATATAGTTATGTGATAAAAACCACAATCAATGAAAATATATGTATGAGAAATGCACCTTTTTTTGGTAGGGAAGGAATTATAGATAAATGCTGGTGTAGTTAGGGGAAGCAGTAGGTCCATTAAGAGTTGCACTTTGAAAACAGGTTTATGGTATATATAAAGAGGCAAGAGCACTGCTCCCCGACTTTTAGCTGGGGGAATGAGACACAGAAGTACATTTTAGGGGAAGTACACCTAAAATGGATGAGCAGCAAAACTCAAGTAAGTTATACCGAGTTTGTCTCAATTAGAAGAGGTATCTGTCCTTTGAGACAATGTCATCATCCTGAAAAAATCCTGAGCATGATCTGTGAAATAAATGTAATTGTAAGACATTCTGAAAGTTGCTCAGATACACTGTATGTACCAGGATTCAGAACTGGTATATGTATAAGCAACTGAGCTGTTCTCCATGCAGTAGGAGAGTTCTCTCTCATTTCCTGGGAGATGCTGAACTTTCGCCAAATCTTGGCACATTTGGGAAACTTAAAACCTACACCCAATTCCTTTTGGAAGTAGAGTAAAAAACATCTTTTCAAAGGCTTTTTAAAACATTGAAGAGAAGTTCTGTTCAAAAGCAGAGGATCATGGGCCCAGAGGGTCTAGAACATCCTGTTCTGTTCACATGAAGCCACTGAGGGGAATGCTTTGGTGAGGTGAGACGTGCGTCCACTAGAGTGCATCATTCCTATTCAGGGGAGTCTGCTACCTTAGAAAATACTCAGGTTGTGGGGCTTTCCTGCCCACTTTACGGTATCAGCTCAGTTTTCATGGAAAACTCAAGAGAGGGCTCAGTGTGTAGAGAAAAATGGAATTACAGCCAAGGATAGAAAGGAGCAAATGTGGAGAGTTTTCCTCTTCTGACATCTACTTGCCAATTCTCTGGAAGTTGACCCACATCTGCCAAGTGTTTTTAAAGAAACAATAAGAGACTGGGAGTAGCAAAGACCAAGTAACAGTTGCCCCTTTCCCCCATGGAAAATGATTTAATGTGTCAGTCCATCTGAAAATGACTATCTTTTAATGATTATGTGAAAATTTATTTTTGCATCAGTATATATATGTTGAAATGGATCCCCAAACTCTGGTTTTGCCTCAAGTAAAAAGAAAAATTTTCTTATCTTTTATTCTGAGATTAATTGAAGTAGTGCAGTGTAAACATGATTAACTTGAATGAGATAAAATATTATGAATGTGATATAAAAATACTTATGATTCTTAATTTAAAGATTAAAATTGGTAGTGAGTGAAAATAATTTCAAGAAGTACCAGATTCATCAGAAGACATCTGATTTAAAAATGACAAATACTGATTTTACCCTCAGATGTTCAGCCAATATTTTATAAAAGTCTATAAACTATATTTGGCTAAAATGGTAAGGTATTATTTAACTTCAAGCTATTATAATAGCCATATACATCTAGGAAGTACTTTTATTCACCATGCATTAAAATAAACACACACACACACACACACATACACACATACACACACACACACACACACATACACACATACACACACACACACACACACACACACACACACGTATGGACACAACATTAGTTAAAAATAGAGAGACCATGAAATTAAAAGAGAGCAAAGAGCTGTGTATGTGAGGTTTCTGAGAGAGCACATGGAAGGGGAAATGATGTAATTATACTAAAACCTCAAAAAAATAATTAAAAATTATCTTTTGAAAATATCATTTTTATTTTTTTTGCAAATGAAGAACTGTTCATGTTTAGAACTCTTATACGTATTCATAAAATTAATGAGATGCATAGATCTCAGATTACCCATCTGAGTACTAGAACGTAACTCATTTGTCAATCAGGACAATTTTATTTAGGGCTTACTGCAAACACAGAGTGATAGCATGGCATGTCAGGAATGTTTGTATTGTATGAAGTGAACAATGTTGGTTTGATTTAGCAGCTGAACACACCCACACAGTAATGAGTGATACCCGAAGAGACACATTTTTCAGGTAGTTTTGGAGTTCACTGACCTCATCTCTCAGATCTCAGAATTTGTGAACTTATTATTAAGAAGCAGCGTAGTTAACATCTCGGTTATTTTGTGTTTGTGCCTTTCAGTTCACACTTACTCACACAGCCACTGCATTTTTTCCTTATCCTCTGAGCTTTCCATTTTTATTTTTTAAAAGATGTGTATTTTGTATGTATGTATGTATGTATGTATGTATGTATGTATGTATGTATGTATTGTTTATGCGTGTAGACAAGCACACATGGAGGTCAGAGGACAACTAAGAAAAGTCATTTGTCTCCTTCCACCATGTGGGTTCCAGGGGTCAAACTCAAGTTATTACAGTTGGTGGCAGGGGCGCTCGCCCACTCAGCTGTTGTGCTCCCAGTTTCCTGTTGGCTTATGTTTTATCTTGTTCTAGTATAACCTTGCCTTTCTCTATGACAGAAATGACACATTCATTTTTAAATTGTTTTCCTCTGTGTTAGCTCACAGCTAATTAGAGCTCAATCCTTAGTTGATATAGCTTTTTTTTTTCCCTTTGTGAATATTTTCCTAAATATGGTTGGAATGGTGGAGGTCCCATTCGCCATTGTGACCGCTCTATAAAGTATGGCAATGAAGACTGGGGTAGTTCATATTGGCCAGCAGCCTGAGACAGTTCAGCCTGTTATTCAGGCTGGGTATTCTCTGATGGTTTCCTGTACCTCCTTATCACATTCCTCCAGCCACCGCAGCTGGCACCCAAAGACACTGTCTCCCTGTTCTCTGTGATGTTGGTCTTGAACTCTATTATCAGTGCATTATTTTGGATAGTGTTTCCAAAAGGATTTTCTGCCATCATTGGACTTGCTAATGCCTCAATGCACTCAGATTATTTATTGGAAGAAAAGTCTTTGAAACCTTTATGTTTTGCTTTGCCAGGTTCAGAGAACTAAAGAAGATACACACAAACACACATATAAACTGCAAAAATGTTTCTGTGTTTACCATGCATGCATGATTTCCATAATAAACATAATACATAAACTATATCTATCCACAATAGAATTCATAGACATTTGTCTTATATATTTTTTCCTTCTCTTTTGGATTGTCACAGTAGAACTAGTTCTTGTTTGGGCAGTACATCTTATTTTATCTTTAGAAGTCAATGTGTCACTTGCATTTTCAGAAGACACTCTTGTCTATTACTCAGGGCCTTATCATTCTTTTCTATCTTTTGTGAGTTTGAAGTTCATCAAACATTTCTGCAATCAAAGGTACACACAATAAAATATATCTACAAACAGAATGCTTGCAACTTTAGTTCTTTTCCATGTGTTATTGAAGGTAATTTAATATAGGATATGCAGTTCTTTAAAAATAAAATCATTGCTACGTAAGAAATGCCGTTACTCACAGTTAGAATTAGTAAATTCTAATACTCTGAATTAGAAGTTTTATAAATAGTATGTACTATACCTTGATTTTTGAATAAGATATATTTTGAATTTGAAATTCAAACTGTTTCAATTTCCATCGTCTAGTTTCTGGTGACTAAATTTAGAATGAAATATGACATCTATATAAAAGTATGTATTTGTATAAATTCTATGATTTATGAAAGTTATCCCCAGGAACATTAATGGTTTTGCTTCTTGTGATTAAAACGTACAAATCTCAAATAATATATGAAATATCAATTGAGTGCTAATTTTAAGCTTTAACCAAAGACACACACACACACACACACACACACACACACACACAATCACCACTGCTTAGCATAAATTTTTATTCTTGGAAATGAAAGATGTGATTATCTTTAAAAAGTTTATTTGAGTATTGGCATACATATACTGAAGAGTCTTTCTGGTACAGTTTATTTTTGGGAAGATAGGGTATTTTAAACCTATTCATACTTAGTAAGAACAGTATAGTAGCCTATAAAAATGAAGATATTCCTCCATTATGCATTTTGCAGGAGTTATCCTCCTCTATGTAAAGCCGTAGCATGTGGTTAAAAAACTGTCAGGTGTAGGAATTCATTTTCCCCAGGCTGATCAACCATCATTGGCCTTGGAAAGATTGATAGTTAAGTGTCATAGTTGGCCTGATTTTTGCCTTTGAGTTCCCTCTGGATACGACTGGAGCAGTTTTTTTTTCCACACAGAGTTAATCGAGGAGACTATATCAGTGGTTTTCTTTTCTTGAAAACCTTGTTGCGCTGAGGGAGAACGTTGATTGCATGCTCTGCTCTCTCCTTAGCTAAGTGAGTTTCTCAACCCTCAAAGCTTACAAATTAGTGTGGCTTAGTGATTTGTTTAGGTGTTTAACTAGAGCACTGCCACTATAAATGTCATTTTCCTCTGCTTATGAATGCTGTTATTGTGTCACGTAGTATAAACCTGTGCCATTTTCACTATTGTGTGATTGATACAGAAACTGCTTCGATGGGAAACGATTCCTAGTGAGAACAGGAAAGGTATTATGTTCAGCAAGCCTGCCATGCATTTCTAAGCAGCTGATATTTTCTTTAACTCATCAGCACCCGTAAGTTTTCAAAGGTGACTGAGTCACTCAGTACTTTCACTCTTACAGTCTTTCTATAAGAGAAGTGCCCCCACCCCCTGATATTAATTGTACAGCTATGGTTTACACTTGAAGGTTAATCTGTTCGCTGGTGTAATGTGTTTTCTAGTCTAGTAAGTTCATATTGTACTTCAAAGCAAGATCTCTTTACTAAAAAAAGTGGACAAGTGTCTCCTTTAAGAATCCTTCTCCAAACACTGACTGTTCAGCACTTTATCTAAGTGGGATATGATATTTCATGCACACTGAGCACTGTGATCATATTGCCAAGGGGGGTAAACCACCACTATTTTGTAAACACATTTTATTTCAAATTAAAATACAATGCTATGTGAATGAATAAAGTTAAAAATGAGCTAAATGCAAGTTCAGAAGGTTTCTCACATTTGAGAGTTCTTATAGGGAAATATTTTTAGCCTCTATGTCTTGGTCTCCTTTAAGTTTATGGCACTTCACCAGGTCTTAGATGCATGCTCTATTGTGGATGAAGTTGAACAATGACTTTATCTCTGAGGTATAACGTTGCATACATAATATTAAAGTGTATCTAAGTTATTATTTTTCTTATATCTGACTATCACATGCTATTAATAATTAACAAATAAGTGAATTGAATGTCTATAAAAGCTATAATAGACTTTTTAAGCAAAGTAAAAGACGAACTAGCTTATATATCTGAAAAATAGAATTCTTGTGTCTAAAATCTAAAGCCTAGCTTCCTTAAAAAAATATCCAAAATCAGATCAGTGATTTAATATTGAATTCTTTTCATTCCCTTTGCATAGGTCACCTTCCCAGCAAATATTAGAACATTATAGAGTTTTCACAAGTGTAGAGCAAGGCAAAGTGCAGTGTTAATGTGTCATAGGTTTGCTTCCTCAGAGGATATTAATATACAGGTGTTTATCAGAATATTATCCAAGAATGAATCTTTTAAAGGAAAGAGAGTTTGGAATGACAAAACAGAGAAGACTCATTCAGCGTCAGGTGTAAGAGAGTGTTACATGGAGTGGTTAGGATTCTGTGACATCAAAGGCTTCCAGATATGTCCCAAATAAAGGAAGGATCCATGTACTATTTCATATCTATCACAGTTATAGACTGCTTTCAGAAAACATATCAGTATATTAGAAATTTCAGGGAGAATGCCAGCGATGTGTGGTCATTAGATAAGGTTCTTCTCTTCGTACAAAAGGGTGTACTACAATCCATGCTTTACATCTGCGCTGCTCACACAGAGCTGCTTGCTGGAACCATATCATCTTCAAGCTGGTTCGTAGTGTAGGGCCTATTGTCCTAGGGAATCTAATAGAAAAGAAGTCATCAAGACATACCCCAGCCCCTTTCATGTCTCAGAACAATGATGGGTACACCCAATGACTTCTTATGGATGCTTCTTACTATCAGTTGGAAACTTTGATAGCATACATGGAAATATTCATGGGATAATTATGAAAGACTTAGAGTTTCTGGGTACCATGTCTTTTGTAAAGTCACAGCCTCTGTGGATTCATTTGTGATTGTGTGTGTGTGTGTGTGTGTGTGTGTGTGTGTGTGAAGTGACTAAGGAGACATGGATAGATACTTAAGTGAAGCTCCTTCAAACCAGCATCTCTTAAAACCCATCAGCTTTACTTAGGCTTGCTTAAAGGAAATTCCTTCATTTCCCTCTTTGTTAGAAGGAGATCAGAGCAAACAAGCGCCAACTGTCAGAGTTTGAGATTGTCACTATGTACTCTGGGAAGGTCTTCTCGTTCTAGAAAACAAATCTTTATAGTCCCATAGAGCTTAGAATTCCATGGACAGGTGCCACAGATATAAATTGGCTTACTGGGAGCAGACAGGAACCACATATACATCTTAGTTTTTAGACATACATATTCTACTTCATGTTTATTCCACATATGGAGCCAACCTATATGAACGCAGCTGTGCCTTGGTTTTACTAAACTCCCTAGGAAACCAGGAAGCAAACTGAGGTTGTGTAGTCATTACATCATGATAAATAGAGGTACATTGGCCACCTTGACGTGTGGCTCACATGTCCAATCTCTTTGTACTCCTTGTTCTCAGTCTCTTATATACCATTTCCATGTAATAATAAGAGATTTCAGTAGAACCTGCTTGATCTTACAGACTGGCTGACCAAACACTGCTTATAATAACTACTTTTGGCACTACAGCCTCCTAATAGCTTGTTTCCAGGCACTTTGCCTAAACACAGGCTCAGTTGAACACCATCAATTGCTTTTTAAATGATCTGCAGTTCTTGAAAATGGCTTGGGCTTACTTAAAACCATTAGATGTTTTTAGTTTGGGATTTGTTTTTTTGTGAACCCTTGTTTGCCATGAACGCTATGAGATCCGTTTTTGTTCGTATCATTTACCAAAGGTATTTTTGAATGTCACAGAGTTTGTAGTCATATGATAAGAGTCATATGATGATGTGGTCATATGATGAGAGATGGTCATATGATGATAGATTCCTTAAGGGAATCTATATCTATATCTATATCTATATCTATATCTATATCTATATCTA
>NW_021604577.1:2932312-2944767 GCF_004785775.1 Grammomys surdaster
ATGTCCATGTCCATGTCCATGTCCATGTCCATGTCCATGTCCATGTCCATATACATATACATATACATATACATACATATGCATACATCAGTGTTGACCAGCATTCTTTTGTGATATTCAGTAAATCGAATGGGCATGTTATCTTTTGAACCGACTTAAACGTGTTGGAGATTTTGCTGATTTCTTATTGATTGGCAATGTAAGATGTAGCAACTTGTCCTTTCTTTCGGAAAGTTTTTTTTTTTTCACATGACCTAGTCTTGGGATCCTATAACTTTGACTAACATTTCATTTGCCTTATCAAGACTTCCAAAATGCTTACTGCTTTGTGCTTATCTAATCCATATTATAAATTCTCTTGATATAAGAGATTGTAATATTCCTCCTAATATCTATTGAGTATGGTATATATTCTCTTTTACTGAATTTATATAGGAGATAACAGAATTTATTAGTCTTGGCTTTGGATAGGGGATGTATACCGCTGTTTTTACCATGGGGATGAGTGAATTTGTTTTTTCTCAATAGTTGTGGACAATAGTTATTTGTTAGATAAATTTCACTGCATTGTGAATTTTATTTATATTATTCTGTCATTGCAAAGTTAACAAATCAACCTACATCCCTATGAATGGAACTTCTACTTACTTATTTGACATTTTTCAGCATCCGTTTGGTTGTTCTATTTATAAGGCAGGCACCAAAATGGAGGACATATGGATTCTAAAGCACCCACTTCTTTATAGCATTAAAGGCAGGGTTATTGGCTTCTATTATTCCTTGAATGAAATACTGACTTTGATTTTCTGTCTGTTTAAAGATGGAAGAATAGGTAATTAAGAGAAATACCTCCACTGTACTGCCACTTTAGTCTGTAGTTTCTTAGAATAATGCCCCCCAGATTGGTCTCTGTTTTTGAAGAAATTCTAATTTCCCACTGAGTTAAGAGACTCCAGATCTACACGTATATGTCTTGCTGTCATACCCTCAGCAATGCAATGGCCCTTGTCCTTAGTTCAGACACTGTGTGTTGACAAAGAGGAAATGCAATGGCAGGACAAGCAGGAAGACAGCTATTTGAAAGTCAAATAGAGCTGCTTTTGAGGAAACCAGTCCATCTGTTACATTTATCATAGACCTTGAATCTTGAGAGTTGTGAGAAAATATTTTCTAAGTGGTTATATTAACTACTATGTTAATTTTTTCTGACAACACAGAGTAACACAGGAGTCAGGTTTAGAAATTAATTGTTATTACACTAATCTATCCCATTTTACGAATAGCATGTATTTTGATTTCCAATACTCTCATCTACTGTATATCCCAGCATCTACATCTCTCCAGCTGAGCCCTTACTAGCTAGCACTTCGAGTAGGAGACTTTCTGTTATATCAAAGTTTATACAAGCCTTGTATGATTATGCGCTGCATCTGGTCCTCAGGAATCTTCCCTCAGGAACCTTCTCTATTCTTTGCAAAGTTGAGATTCTCTCTCTTTTACTGATGGAGAAGTTCTATGCCAGAAGTATATCACCTTAAAATCATCATTGTATTAGTTTTCGATTGCTATTGTACTAAATTACTACACATGTATGCATTTAAAGACATAAAAAGTGTCTAGCATATCTGTAAATTGGAAGACTAAGATGCATCTAATCAAGGGCTTAGCAGAAGCTTATTATTTTTTAGGGACTGTAATGGAGAATTGTATCCTTACCTTTCCACACCTCTGTAGGCTTCATATATGCCTTGTCTTTGGCTTTGATTCTTTCCATCTCTAATGGTAGCACATTGCT
This sequence comes from Grammomys surdaster, assembly GCF_004785775.1. Classification (NCBI taxonomy): domain Eukaryota; kingdom Metazoa; phylum Chordata; class Mammalia; order Rodentia; family Muridae; genus Grammomys; species Grammomys surdaster. Next base: position 2,934,108 of record NW_021604577.1, read on the forward strand.
TCTCTGTGCTCTTCTTTCATAGTCATAGTTAGACTTTCCCCTTCTTCTTTCTTTCACTTTCAAGGACCCTAAAGATTATATGGACTTGATCAGATAATCCATGATAATCTACTTTAAAGTTTACTGATTAGAAACTGTAATTACATGAACAATTTTAATTTCTGTTTCGCAAGGAGTAGACCACATTGGCTGTATTCATGGATTAAGGCATGAACAGTATGTGAGGGAGGGAGATGGAGCTTTATTCTGCATTCCAGAGTAATGTATGTATTCTAGATATGCAGTCCTTTCAAATACGTAAGTTCCCTCCAGAAATAGCCCTCTAAAGTTGTTCTTCTTATAATACCATAACCTTAACCTTTCCAATAGTCAATGAATTGCATATATTTGCTTCTTGTGTATTATCCAAGTTTCCATAAGAAAGACAAGATAACATGAACTTCAAGAAGTCTCAGTCATAGACTACAGCAAAAATTTATTATACTGTTACTTTGTTGATAAATAAAGTCTATTTTCTGGGTAATTCATTGGTGACAATCTTGTTTGTGTGTATTGATTTTATTTTTTTATGCAATAGCAGTTACACACACACACACAGCTCCAGGATAGTACTCATGGCCGTGGCTCCAAGATAGTATTGTATCTGTATGTATCCAGGATAACACGCATATCCACACAGCTCCATGGAGAAAATATTGAGAGTCACGGATTGTCTCCTCTTTAACCTTAACCTAGAGTCTGGCTCAGCTTTCTGATTTCTTCTTTGTGGTATGTGTTAATAATCATATCCACACAGGCTAACTTTTTTAGATTCATATGTTGATGCACGTATAAAAATGTATTGTTTTGTGTGATTATGTGGGTTGCTTAATTTTCAGCTCTTTAGTTACAAATGGGAGGAGAACCCATGGTTTAGGTTCAGATCCAGGGTACAAGATACCCTGAAAGATATAATGTTTAAACTTGAATTTCCATATAAAACTAGCAGTGAAGTTCTACCTCAAAGACAAATAGATAAGAGGTATTCTGGATTATTAGGTGGGAAAGCTGGATTTTTGTTTAGTTGATTGAGTGAAGTTTGGTTTCAATTTTCAATTTTCAATTGCTCAAATTTTAAACATGTAACCATAACCCAAATGTAAATTGAAACACTTAAAATGAAGTTTAACCAAACATCTGGATATCTTGTTACTGGAATTAATTTCCACATTATAATCACATAGCCCATTTGCTTTGCTTTTTCTAGAACTTTCAACTTAACTCATTTTAGTTGTTTCATTACTTCACTAAGTATAAAATAGTTTTTCATAGTTACCTGATTTAAGTTTAAATATACTGTGAAGTCTCTCAGATTATCATGCTTCATATTCTTGAGCAGCCTTCATAGTTTTTGTTTTGGTGTGTGTGTGTGTGTGTGTGTGTGTGTGTGTGTGTGTGTGTGTGTTTGTGTGTACTCATTTGTTATATCTCTTTTCTGTTAAATTGTATGTTATACCCTCTCTCCCTTGCTTAATTCATTCTGCATGTTTACAGCACATAGAAAGTAACCTGATACAACACAGTCATTTTGCATTTACTGGAGTTGCAGAATGACTGAGTGGATGCTGAAGTAATTTTCTTCAAAGGTTTTTTTTTTTTTGTCGTTAACTTATTTTACTATTTTTGTGCTAGGAGTTAAACTCAAGACTACGAGGGCTAATATAACCCTGAGATATATTTCCCGACCTTTACTTTGGAAATAGGTTCTCACTTCCCACTAATCTCAAATTGTAATCCTTTTGCTTCAGTCTTTAAAATAGCTGGAATTATTGTCTCTTTTAATTATGCCTGAACCTTTAGTTAAAATTGAAGTTGTTATTAAAGCCTTAAAATAACATGACAATAGAAATTTTCATCTAAAATTTCTTCTGTAATCCATTTAGAAGAGCAAATTAGCCAATGCATTTTTTGATATAAGTCCAGTTAGGCTCATAATTTTGAAAGTCATGATTGAGTACTCAATGTGCAGAAACATTTTATGCCTAATTCTAAACATTTCTAATATGCTTCTATTATTTCTAAATAAGTAAATGGTCTATCTATATATAAAATAACAATCCATAAACTATCATTTATAATATTAATACTACATTCTGTTTATTGTTTTGAGGCAAAACTATATTCGCTTTTAGCCATTTTTATCTGCATTCTTAAGAGAATATACAGTTAGAATGTAGTTCAGTAAAGAAGTATTGTGAGTACATAGGACGAGATCACAAAATTCGGTGATATTTTGAGCTCTATTTTATTTCCAGTTTCACAAAGGCCAGAATAAAGTTATGAAATTTATCCTGCTGAGTATATTATTACTATATCTGTCTCATCTTTGTCTAGAAAATACTCTACCTTCCAATTCTTTGCTACTATGGGTCTTTCCCTGTCTCTGAATCTGAACTTTCTTTGTGTTTTAGTACATCTTGGTTTAGCAGCTAATTGATCACTATTCATTTTGGTTACAATTGTTCATTGAGAAAATCGTCACGAGATATAATGTAGGCAGCATATTACTCTGTAGGCATTTAGGAAAACATTTGAAGAATTGAAACAATGATCTTTGTCTTCATATAATACATAGTGTCTCTGACAAGACAAGGGAATTTGTCATCAAGCCCGTGATACTATTTAGTGTGAATGTTCTTCTATGAATCAGGTACTTTGTTTAATAAATTCTTAAACTATTACCTCGATAGTGTCCTAAAATTCACAGAGGAAAAGCCCGGGCCTGGGCAAGATCGTATAATATGTAAGTAGACGAGACTATGAAACTAGTAAATCCCAGATTAGGCTCCAGAAATATGTTATCATACAGTGTGTCTTCAAGGCTATTTAGCAGTAGAATACTGTACATCTTGGAGGGAGACACACAGGCAGCACAGGAATCGACATTTAAAAATAAAATTTAAGTGATTAGTCAGAGTTGATTGTTTTTATTGTTTTGTACTTTATAGGAATGTCTCTGTGACTGTCATATATGATAGGATTGAAGAACAAATGAGATGAAGGCAATGATACCACAGTGTTTGTAGCTGAGTGCGTGTTTGGTAATATCTTACAGTTAGTGTTACAAGGTGTCAAAGCAACCTAGAAACATTATGTTTGGGACACATAGGGAACACCTTCTCCATCCCAATATGACTACTCTACTGCATACAGTATGTAAATTAATTGCAAAATTAGATGATGTGGTTTCTTTGTCGACAAGAGAAGACTATCAATGTTTGCTTTTGTAAAGTTAATTTTGTTTCTTCATTTAGGTTTTAATCATTTAAGATGAAGAATTTTATGATTGCTACTCTCTGAGCCAAATGCTGAAGTCGAGTTACATTTTAAAGGAATTATGATTTATTTTACATTATTAGCTTGTACTTAGTGTTAATACACATTATTATGGAGAAAGTCATCTCAAAAATGGCATTACAAAGATGAATACTATGCAAAAATGTAATAATTCTTTTGAAATAGGACATATACATAACTATTGATATGTAATGCAGATAATAAAGGACCTTTGAGGAAAAAATTATATAGTGGGACTTCAAAAATATATGCACACATTTAAAAGTTCTTAGTTAATTAAAGGTTTAGAATAATAAAAAAGTGAGTCTCTCATTTCAGAGCCAAATATCAAAAAAACAAATAAATCAAAACTTAGAGAAGATGATAAAGGAGAAAATAAAGAAAGCAAAAGAAAAGGGAAGAAAATATTTCTGGCTCATATATAGTATTTGTCAATGAATGAAATTTATATGTTCATTTGAGACATTGGAACAAAGGAGCTGGTAATGATTATAAACTGTACTTTCCATAATCAACATTCATCTGAGAGAACAAAGTACTTCATCAGTCAAGTAGTGCTTCAATACTCTTCATGTCACAGAGCAGTAGAACGTTCTAGAGAGTTGGACAAAATAGTACAGAAAATTTAAGTTTTACACATAGCTCTGTGGACATACAAATCAATGTGGAATTAAAAAAGTAAGTAGGTATTGAATTTAAATTTAGATCTCCAAACACTGTTTACATAAGATTTCCCAAGGTCGGAATTCATTCCTAAACTCAAATATCACCATTATTTGTGCATGTGTCAGAATCTGTCCATTTAACAATAAGAATCACACTTGGAATTGTATGAGTCCTTTATGTGTGTCGCCATTTACACTCCACACACACCAAAAATACACTAATTCTTATCCTCCTTCATTGGTTAACATACTCAAAAAATAACATGTCGGGTTCCAAGTTCAAGTACATAGTAGCTGTGGGACTAAGGATCCAGATCCCTGTAACATTAGCCTGAAGCCTCTTTAATCAATCTGTTTTTTGTTTCTAGACTCTGAGTTCTAATCTTGGAGATAGACTTTAGATAGAAGAATGTATAAGTATTAGAGAATTAATGTTAGAGACTTCTCAGGTATATATATATGTAAACCATAGTTTGATAATTTAGATAGGTATCTCTCAGGTGAAATGAAAATTACAGATGTACGTAATCAAGTCTTGCTATTTGCCATTAAGCACATTTCAGAACAGAAATTTTTCTTATTCAATAAGACTGAGAAAGATTAGCTCTATTTTTGTATTAGTTGTTATCGATTTGTCTTGAAATAGTTGACAGTTATATGTAAGGACGTGGTTATACTCCGATTGAATCTTGTTTGATCAGTTACATTTGTAATTAGAGCTACAGTGCGTCAGATAGATGAAAGCAGAAATTGTGGAAAATAAAGCCAGGCACTTGAGTTATAGGCTTGTGTGAAGATGGGCCTCACAACTGCTGTAACCATGATGCATTACCTTCTAAGTGCTCCTATAGCAGGTCTTGGTAAGTAACATAAAGCAACTGGGTATAGTGTCTTATGGTTCTAAGGTTGAAATCTAAAATGAGTCCTTCTTTTTCTTATTCTTTATTCTCTTATCCAATGTATTTCTATTGCAGCCTACTCTTCTTTCTGCCCAGTCTTTTCCTCCCTCATATCTGTTGCTTCTCCATTTGCCTTAAGAAAAGAGCAAGACTCCCTGGGATATCAACCAAACATACCACAACAACTTCCGGTAAACTAAACACAGACCCTCATATTAAGGCCCCATGAGGTAACGCAATTGGAAAACAGGGTTCCATGGTCGGACAAAAAAGTTAGAGATATCTGTCTCCCCACACCCTTCCACTGTTAGAATCAAAGACCCCAAGCTAAACAACTTTAGCATGTGTATACGGTACCTTATACAGATTCATGCAAACCCTTTGATTGCTGCTTCAGTCTCTGTGAGCCCCTATAAGCCATGCTTGGTTGGTTTTGTGAGCCCTGTTGACCTGGTACCCTCCACCCTACAGGGCTCTCCTATTTCTTGAAGCTTTAGGGAGATGTTGCTTTTCTGATTCTTTGCACTTTGAGAGGTTGCTTCTATGTTTTTGATTTAGGGTTCCCTTGTTTCTCTTCAAATCCAGTCAGAGCAGCATTTTCAAATCTTCTGTCCTATTCTGTAACCCCTTCACGATTCATATAAGCCACTGTGATTACCTTCCCCTTATGAAAATAATCTCCTCATTTTAAAAATCTTTAATTACATAGAAAAAGTCGGTTTTATTTACCAGAAGGTAAATAGTACATTTTCCCAGACTTCTGGAATGAGATGTGAGAATCTTCAAGGAGCCTGGATGCTGCCTACCGGCACAGCCAGATCCTGGTGTTTAGAGGAACTGTTTTCCTCTGAATTGTACAACCTTATTCATCTTGATGTGCATGTGCAGATGCTTTGGTAAAGTAATTTAAGATTAGCTGTGAAAAAACGCATTTGCTTTACACTCTGATCCAGAAAATGACCTTTTAATAGCTCATTTTCCTCTTTTCACGATGCAAATTTTACTCAAAAAGGAGAGACCTTCCCAATGAGCTTTCAGGTATGACTGTATTTTAAAAACTGGTTTAATCAGTTACCTCCTCTATACATTTTTAAACATTTAAATAAAAATGAGTGAGAGAATCTGAACTTCTGCATTTGTATTTCAGTGCTGCTTGTCCCCAACTTTTATCTTTGTGAATACAATGATAAGTAAAACATTTTTATTGTTCAATCAAAAGAAGATCACTCTTGTATAAAGGAAATGCCAAATTATGAATTCTTGATATTTTATATGCATAGCAGAACTCTTAAGGAGGGATTAACTGCTCCCATCAGGTAGGTTAACAGTGGTTGCTTGCTTTCTTGTGTTTGAATGGGTGGTGAGTAAAAGATGCAAGGTTCCATTCCAGTAACTAGGAAGCTGTTTACTTGCATATTAAACCATTTCCAAGAGATGAGCATTAGGAACTATTGAGAAGCTATTGACATTTCTGTTTACTTCAGTACTCTTCTTTCAGTAAATCTTATGTGCTTGGATGAATCACTGATTTACATGTTAAAAACGGTGAATTAATGATTCCCACATAATTTTAAAATACATTTGACAGGAAGCACCAGAGATGATAAAATATTCTGCTCAATAAAAATCTTTAATACATTTTCTATTTATTTATTTGTTTATTTATTTATTCAATTTATATCTCAATATCACTCCCTAATGCCCTCCCCCATCAAATAGCTTCTTCTCCTATTTCCTCTCTCTTTAACCACTGAGAAGGAGGAGGCAGCCCTTGTCTACCAGCCCACCATGGCACATCAAGTCACTATAAGACTAAGCACCTCCTCTCCCACTGAGACCAAACAAGACATTCCACTTAGGGGAACAGGATCCACAAGCAGGCACCAGAGTCAGGGACAGTCCCTACTCCAGCACTTGGGGAACTCACATAAAGGCAAAGCCACACATCTGCTACATGTGTGTGGGTATAGTTCGTTTTACTATCTCAAATACTTTTGATAGACATTTTATAAAGATGGCATAATGGAGTACTTTAAACGTTTTCCTGATTTTTAAGTTTGTATTTTATGGAGGAAGTTTAAAATTAAATTGCATAGGCTCTGTATTTGGCTATTTGCTTAATAGTAGAATATAATTCCTTAATATAGTCTCTGGGCTTCAACCAGTAAAACAACAGAACTAGGGATAGTGAGTGCTTGAAAATACTAATTAGTAGTTAGGTAATATCCTAAGTCTTATGTCTATGGATATATGTGCATATATGTATACTCATACATATGTAAATGCATATACATTCATATGTGCAAAAATATAGATGTACCTACTTGGTGGACTGTAAGTAGGAAAAAAAAAAGCTGAGTAAAGAATCAGGGATGATGTCTGAAAAAGAGGTAAGGCCCTTGTGGGACATCGTATGATATGCTAGGAAATTAATTTTGGAATATTCTAGAAATATATAGGCAATCTTCAGAATGTAACATGATATGGTTACTTTACCAAAAACAAAAATCAAACCCAAAACAAAAACAACAACAACTACAACAACAACAACAACAACAACAACAAACCTAGCAACATATAAGGAAGTTTCTAGGAAAAACTGAAAGTGATGAGGTCTGTAATAAAAAATAATAACGACATGGATCAACATGATTGTGGCAGTGTCAAATAGTGGAGTTTTTGCTCAAGACACAACTAGAAGATGCTTTAAAAAGTTACCAACCCCCCCAAAAAAACCCCTCTATATGCACGGTTACACAGAGGCAAATTCCAAAGGCTTATCTCTTGTGACCTCATTTCTCAGTATGTAGAATACATAGCAAAATGTTCATGCGCCACTAAAATTAAGGGAGAGACGATAACAAAATAGAAGACTTAAGTTTTGAACATGTAATCAAAATGCTCAAAGGCACCCAGAGTCACGTGAGCATGCTTGCGGTTGGGTAGACACAGTTCTGGAGGGAGTGAGACTGGAGTGGTTCCACTTTGTCATCATCCAAGTAATCCACAATTGCATTCACCTTCCCTCTTGTGCCAAGCACTGAGCCTAGAGGGAGTAATCCCACAATCAGCAATCATTTACCCCATTCCCCCAGGAGCTATGGGTGTGTGAGTCGATAAGGAAATAAGAGATAGTCTATAGAAAGGGTTTTGTTGTGACTAATATCACACATGCACATGGACTTTGACAGAGCACTAACATTTTGATGTGTTGGTGTTTAAAGCAGGCATCCTTGAATGAGACAGAAGCAGGGGTCCATGACAGGAACTGAATGGGAAAAATAGACTAATAAAAGCATAGTACACAATATGAAGTGCAGTAAATGTCTTTAAAAGAAATGCAACAAAATCACATGTTCATTCAACATCTAAGGATATTGATGACCCTTGGGGAATCAAGATGTAGTTTTGAGTGGAAATCAACTCGGAGCAAATTGCTGGGACATGCAGACTAGACTAGCGGTCACAAGTACCTTGCACAAGATCATAACAAATAGTGTCTCAGTTGTATGCAAAATGGAAGTGGGCAGAGGAGAAAGGTTGAGTTGCTTTGTTGGGTCAGAATGGGTCAATGAGTGAAGTATCCATAGGCATGGAAAGAGAATGCCTGGAAAGCACATTCCTTCATCATACTTTATGTTTCGTGTTTCTAATAAATAAAAACAAATATCTGGGCTCTTAAAGGGCAATTTGAAAGGGCATTGAGACAACAAAATTATGTCTATGTATGTGCACACTGACATAAGTATACACATGCAGTAATAAGAGCTCTAAAGGCAATAATTTAGATTAGAAGGTCAGGGCTAGAGAGATGATTCAGTTGTTAAAAGAAAATGCTGCTCTTGCAGAGGACCCTAATTTTGTTCCCAGCACTGACATCTGGCATCTGACAGCTTAAAGTTTCCTGTAGCTCCAGCTCTGGGGACTCAATGCTTCTCGCCTCTGTAAGCAACTGCAATCAGCACACACACACACACACACACACGCAAGCACACACACACACACACACGCAAGCACACACACACATATTTACACATAAATTTAAAAACAAATCTTTATAAGGGTAAATAACAGCTGTTTTTTTTTTTTTTAATGAAGTAAGCATTCATTGAAAACCCAAGTTACACAAAGAAGGTAAAATGGAGTATTCCGGACTGAAGGATCTCTGATTATTAGGTCTCCAAGTGGAAATGTGTCTGATATTCGGAAGGAACAAGAAACTCCATAGAAGCAGATAAAATAATAGTGGTTAAGATCAGAGATTAAGTAAAATCTGGCCATGTAAGCCTTGAGGGTCTTTTTAAAATTTTTGTTTCTATTCTGAAGAGATTTTCTGTAGCCATAGTGTCTGGACAGAGCTGAGGAGCTGTCATCAGAAATGCCACCCTGCATGCTGTGTGGAGACTAAAGTATTGACCTTGGGTTGCACAGTCCTCTTAGAAAGCATTTAGTCTAGTTTAAGAGAAAGAAGATATAGTTTTTCCCAAGTATAATATGATACAAAGGTTTACAATGTATTTTGAAAAAAAGTGGCAAACATAATTTCATGTTGCACTGTGAAGACTGTGAGTGAAGTTAGGGATCAATCTGGGGACATTAAACTAAACAATGGTGCAGGATTAGGCTGAAGAAATCTTAGGGTGAAATTCCTTTGAGTTGTCAAACATTGGCAATTAAATAACCAACAAATAATATGGCAGATAGTAAGCAATTGTTGAATAATTCCTTTAAATTCAGCTTCATTCTTAATAAAAAAAGGAGAGAGCAAATTGTGTTGAGGTAGTAAGCACCACTATTGGGTTTTGTTGCTGCTATATTCTATTGCAAGAAAACTAGATTTCTGATTTGCTGTCTTTGAACAAATTATCAGTTTCTCTTGCCTTCTGTTTCTATTAAGTTTATTTTGAGTGAGTTCTTTTTGCAAAACTGTTCTTGTGTTTATATTTAAGGAATGTATATATCTGAGTATATTATATAAGCAGGTATATTCTGTGTTCGTGCACAGACTTGTAGGTATCATATATATCTGAGTATATTATATACGTAGGTATGTTCTGTGTTTGTGCACAGACTTGTAGGTATCATATATATCTGAGTATATTATATACATAGATATGTTCTGTGTATGTGCACAGACTTGTAGGTACCAATCCATTCAGTGCTAGAATCAGAATTGTGCCATCTCATCTTGGGTAACCACATAGACATTGTATCTGTTCGTGTTACCATTCACCTTGCCAAGGCCAGTGTAGGAATAGAGGTGTAATTTACATGATAATTCATTCAGGAGGAACAATGAAATAAAAGCAGTTAATATTTTGGGGAAATATATACTTGGAAATATGAGATTTTGCTCTAAAATTCTTTTACAGCCAAAAATTTCCTTTGTGGTGACTTTGTGGTTTTTGTTTCATATAGCAGGCTATTTGAGGTCATATTAATGCAGAGTTACAGACATTTTGAACTGTTAGGGTTGCAGCTACCTTTCTTGGGAATTTTGTCATCCTCAACAATTATTTTCTCAAATACCAACAAGGACTTTGTGTCTAGAAAGTTCCTTAAAATATGCTTTCTAGTTAGTTATTTCAAGAGACTCATTGGTTGCCTTATCTCAGCAGGAATGCAACTATGAAAAAGTGATTATTTCAAAAATTAACTTGTACCAGTGGAAATAAAATTTTTACTGCCTGCCTCCCTCCCCACCGACCCCCCCCGCCCCCCCCCCCACACCCGCGACCCACCGCCCGGGGGGGGGGGGGG
>NW_021604577.1:2944867-2951023 GCF_004785775.1 Grammomys surdaster
TCTCTCTCTCTCTCTCTCTCTCTCTCTCTCTCTCTTTCTCTGTGTGTGTGTGTGTGTGTGTGTGTGCGTGTGTTTAGAGCTAGAATTTTGGACAGAGACTTGACTCTTGTCTGGAATTGTAGTCAGTTAGTGACCTTCAGTGAGGCATTCAACCTACATGTAATCGGTGCATCTCTATCACTTATGAGCAGATTGAGGAGAATTATTTTATGAGTTGAAATAAGAAAATGCCATTCTTAGGATGCATAGCCTATTGTAAGTATTTAGATATCTTTAATCACTTTGAATTGTGGTATTTGCATACATGCATGTATGTCCTAATGCTGGATTCTGGGGGCCAGGTAGCTTCAATTGGTGTAACTGTCTCTGACCTTATGAGTGTTTTAGCGGATTTCACTTTGATGATCACTTCAAACCTAGAAATCAACAAAAGCTTTCTTCTTCTTTTGTGTTCAGGAAAGGCATGGTTGGGCTGCATTGTGGACTCATGTATATTCTAGTCATACTTAGTTATTGCTTCTAATGGTAATCTTTGTTATCCTTGTTCTTAAACTTGGATATACCTTTAGGACTATGTGAATGCTTCAGGGGTCTTTGAATCTAGAGGATCAAAGTCTTTGAAAGTACAATATCACTATTAAAAGATCATATACATGATAAGAATCTATGTTGAAAGAAATAGCTATCGGTTACTGGCAAGCCTTATTCCCTATGCAGTGTGTCCCCCAAAGCATTTCAGTTTATGTTGCTTCCTCTTAGTTCTTCATTGAGAATTTTTAAGCTGGAAATTTTTGAATGAATATATTGAATGAAAATTTTGTGTCTGGCCATTCTTTCTCTCAGATTCTGTTTTGCATAAGGTGTGTCTATTTTTATCTCTTCTAATTTAACACCTTCCCACAGTATTCTTGAATATTTCACACACTGCCTGAGATGAAACCTATGCTCCCTGGAAGACAACAATAGGTGTGGATATTTTCTCTTGACAGAAAATTACCTTGGTGAGGGCAGGATCCTTTCTGAAGGCTGAGTTGCTTCTGACTTCAGAAACCACGGAGTTTTGGAGGTTAATTGTTTTCTGTGATGACCACAGTCCTTGCTTTCTACACTGGGATGTTTTTTGACAGTCTCCTGCAAAGTTATCAGCATCTGGTGTAAGAGAAATAGAATATGTAACAGATAAACACAATTTGTAACTTTTGGTTCCTGGAGTTTACATGTTATAAGTTAAATTCATTTTCCCTGGAGAAATGTTTTTGTGGTACTTCCTTTTGAAAAGCATTATTAGTTAACCACCTACCCTCTTAGATACCATTTCATGCTGCATTAAATTTAGGACATCATTAATTTATTTTAATGTTCTGAGTTCTATTGTATTTCTCATTCTATCCTAAATAATACCTTAAAATTTGTACTGCGGATACTAATTAACCCTTCCGCTTTTACAAACAGTATAAACCTCATTTTTTTGCCCATCCTTTGGAATATGTTTTATTTAAAAAGGCATATATTGAAAATTTTAGAAATGTTAGGTGGGTATGTGAGGACCATAGTAAGAGTCAGATGCCTACCTGTCAATAGTGGTTTTAAATGTTCCTCATCTGTAAACACATGCAGAGCTTACCACCAATCTTCCGGGTAGGTTTTATACTCAAAAATCTGGATAAGTGATGCAAATGAAGCACTCAGATGTTCCTCGACTTGCTTATTGTCATACAGATTGTGAGGAGCTGGCATACAGACTCAGAGTTATGCATCCTTGGATTCAGCTTTCTTAGACATCAGTGGGCTCATTTAAAATTGATTCAGATATTATGGATATAATAATGATTAAGAGAAAGGATCTTAGAACAGGTTGTTTTCTTACCTAACACCTTACTATTCTTCAATTGTTACAATACCAATAAGTAAAAATGTGTTTCAGCTTATATAAACTTCGATTTTAGAACTCTGTAACTAAAGTCATAACAACCTGACACAGAAATCCATGAATAATTATAAGTAAAGCTTATGTATTAGGCATATGAGGAAGACAGATAATTATTTTCTGCAAATTGTGGTTTGATAGAAACCATGAAAAGAGTGCTTGGTACTGTAGCCCATTGGTAGAGTGCTTTTCTAGTATGCATCTAGTCCTGAGTTTGATCCTAGCATTCATATACTGGATAAGGTAATACATGATTGTAGTTCTGCTCAGAAGGTGGAGACAGAATGTCTAGAAATCCAAGGTTAGCCTCAGATATTCAAAACTATTATATAACTTATAAATCACGTGCAATACTATTTACTCATTATGGGTATACCCACATAATTAAATTCAAATGGAAATCAATACAAAACAAGTGCTTGTGTCTGTTTTTATAAGATGCCAGGAAAATTTTTCTGCATTGAGGTTAGAATCAGTTTTATGGGTTACACACACCCAACATAATGCACTAAATCCTCTCACATTTGAAATCTAGGTAGATTTTATTTTTTCCTCTATTTTTTGAGAAATACTGTAATGCACATTGGGCTTTTTTCTACTTTCAAAATATTTCTTAAGGTGAATTTCTAGAAGAAGGATTACTGGGTCAAACTATACAAATATTTTTCCAAATTGCCTTCTAAAAGACATGTACCTTATTTTCTTTCCTAAAGAATCCATTTACTGGTTAGGTACATATTGCTCTGTACTTCCTCATACAAAAGGACAAACAATCTGGCTTTCAAACCTTTAACCTTCACAGTATTTCAACGTGGAGAGTTCCTCACCTAAACCTTTCCCCACTTAATTCAGTTTGCACCAGACTTTAAGGTACAGAAGCCAGGATATTGCGTTCTAATTCCAGACTGCTCACTAGAAGCCATTTCCCAGAGGGAGACCTATGTAAGAGGCTCTACCTTAGGATGAGAGATGATTTTAAAATAAAATTTTCTTTTCTTTTTATCATAGAAATGTTGCAGCATTTGGAGAATTTTGTAGCTTTCATATAGATTTTTATAAACAGAGCGTTCAGTGTAGTTCATTGAAGAAATTATTGCTATTCCCTCAATATTTCCAAACATAAAAAAATTATTTCAAATTAAATTTGTGGTTTTTATTTATATGGGTCCCTCCTGTCTAATAATATGTTTGGAAGCTCTTTTTAAAAATCTTTTTTATTTTATTTTAAAATGCATTTGGTTGTTTTTCTTGCTTGTTTGTCTGTGTACCATGTGTGGTGTGGTATGTTACACAGAGCAGAAAACGGTGTCAGAACTTTTGGAGTTGTAAACAGTCAGTCTTGAATTACCATATATGTACTGGGAATTGAATTCTGGTTCTTTTGAAAAGCAAACGTTGCTCTTAGTGACTGAGCCATCTCTGAAGCCCCTAATAATATTTATCTATGTAATTATTTATACTTTACACTTAATAAGAATATTTGTGACATAAATTATCACCTCAATTTTTAAACTCACCAAAAATAGAAAATACATTACACCTAATGTTAGATTTTTTTCCCTGGCATGTTTAATGTACAGACATCCAAACATGCATACATACTATGCAATGTGCTGCTTTGAAAAATGCTGGTGCAATTGGAAATAATTCCTTTAAATCTTGAAGCCCTTTCCTTTATTACAGTGTTAACTGCTGCTGTTAAAGACTTATCCCTGTGCTAGATGTCAGGCATGCAGTAGTAAATAGAACAGATATCATCTTAATCCTAAAGCACTTCATTATGTAGAAGGCTCAGAACAATAGAAAATAGAATACAGAGGTTGCACACATTGGGGACAATGATGGGGGCAGCAGTACCAAGGGGTGAGGAGAATAGGTGGGGCAGTGACCCAGAATGTTTTTAGACAGTGATGCTATTCCAGGAGCGTATGAGAAATAACAGTGATTAATATTATATAGCAAGAACTGGGCCAGGCTTTTTGCAAGCATCATTTCATTTAATGTTCACAATGTTCTATGACATACACATTTCTGTTATCTTTAAAGAGAAACCACTGCAGTCAGGGAGGTTAAACAAAAGCCTCACCTTGTTTCCACACAAAAAGGACAGAGCCCTTTTCAAAGCTAGACTGTGTCCAAAATCTGAGCTGTTGCTATTATACAAAATCCTGAACAAGGACTCATGCGTTACTCAGAAAGTGTGGGGGTTCTCGAAAGGATAAAGGGAAAACAAACAAACAAACAAAACAAACAAACAACATCAAACATACAACACTAGTGCCATACTTCAGTAGCTTTCCAGAATCATAACATCAAGGAAACTTTAGAACTTTAGTGTTATATTTCAAGGAAAAACACAGATGAAGCTAAAGTGTAAAGTAATGGTGAGTGGGTGAAGGGAGATTTTTGAGGAAGAAACACTGCACCTGAATTTTATATCAAGGGGCCTTTGAAGGGTGTGGTTAAGGAAAGTAACATTTTACAGTTGGCCTCTTGCAGGGCTCTCCATGTCTCTTGAATGTAGATTGGGGTACAGAGACAAATTTGAGGAGTGGAACACTGGCGATGACAATCAAGATATTAGATAACGGAAGCCATACTGTGGGTCCCAGGATGACATTATAGGACATAATGAAGAAACAAGACTAAGGGCTGATATCTGAGAGGAAGAGGCTGAAGGTACACATTTACATTTCTGGGACTGAGTTGACTCATGGTGCCATTCATTGCTTTTAGGAACAGTGGATT
Organism: Grammomys surdaster; assembly: GCF_004785775.1. Classification (NCBI taxonomy): domain Eukaryota; kingdom Metazoa; phylum Chordata; class Mammalia; order Rodentia; family Muridae; genus Grammomys; species Grammomys surdaster. The sequence continues at coordinate 2,949,543 of NW_021604577.1, forward strand.
TTCTATTGGTAATGCAGTTCTATTGGGAAGATTCTGACTTCATTTTTGAAGTCTTATTAAATTAAGAAGCCTGTGGCTCAGTTAGAATAGGTTGTGTAAATCCACAGGTCAAGACAGATTCAGCATAGCATGAGTTGTTTTAGAACGGAGTGCTGCTCATGTGGGTTTGAGAGCCATACATTACATACTGTGAGAAAAATATAAGTACCTCAACCGAACTTAAGGAATATCAATGTCTAAGGGGCAAGAAGCCTACAACTTGACTAAGAAGGACCATTTTCATCTAAGAAGAAACCCCAGAACACTGGACTGTTGTAGTTAGAGTTGGCGAAAAACTTGATTTGAATAATAAGTTTCAGATAGTGTGACATTCATGAGTTTAGATATTGTTTAGATAAAGCTAAGGGTAGAAGTCATTCTGAGACATGAGTGAGAGAAAATTTTGTCATCTAGTTTGTAGTTGGAGGAGAAATCTGGCTACAGTGGTCACAGAATCGCCTAAAAATTTTACGTGTAACACAGAGGTTTGGAAAATGAGAGAGGGAGTGGAACATAGCTCATCTGATAGAATGCTTGCTAAGTATGCGTTGGGCTGTAGGTTTTATCTATTGTATCATATAAGCTGCTTTTAGTGGTGAATGCCAATAATACCAGCAATAAGGAGATAGAGGCAGAACTATTAGGTAAAAATAGAGCTACCAGGAGACCAAGGTCATCTAGCTACATCTCAAAATCAAGGCCAGACCGAGATACTTGAGACTGACTAAAAAAAAAAAAAAAATAGGAATAAAGCATTTTTTTTATTGTAAAATGTATTTACACACACAAAGAATTGGGGCTAGACGATGGAGACATGACAGTGTTTTAAATCAGTTTCCAGGAGAAGAATGGGATTAGAGACGAAGTTCAGCCCCAAATGGTAACGACTAGTGTTTGTTGTGGTGGAGGATGAAGACAGAGGAAGACAAAACGTGAATAAAAAGGCAACTGATATGAAGCAGATGGTCGGTAGTGAGCACAGGGATAGGCTAGTGGTGACCAGATTAACTCATGCTCTTTTAGAGCTCCTGCTCTCTTGTGAAACAGAAAACAAGGTAACCGGCTTAAAATGGGCAGAGCTGTTCATAGGTTCCTAAGTCTCTCCCAGACTTACGAAATACTAGGATCATTTACGGGATTGGATATGAATACCAAACTCTAGTTCTCTAAGTTGGAACTTCTAAATACTGGAATCTAGGACTTCAGAGGATGATTTTTTTTTTCTTTTTTTCAAATCTATTCTTGAGGGCTATTAAGAAAGCTTTTATTTTTGGAGAGAAAAACAGGAGCTGTCTTCCTCTTGTAAATAAGGCAGAATGCTTAAAATTTTTGTTTCTTTTCTTTATTTTAATAAATGGGATAGCAGTGTTTCTCCGCTTAGGGTTTCAGCCTGTCCCCTAACTAGCCAGCTTCTAACCGCCATTCAGATATCCCTAACTAGC
>NW_021604577.1:2951033-2955394 GCF_004785775.1 Grammomys surdaster
CATTCAGATATCCCTAACTAGCCAGCTTCTAACCGCCATTCAGATATTCCAATTGAAAGAGGAAAATTAAGAGTGAAAAGCAGACAAAGGAGGTTTTATTGAATGTGAACATGTTGAAAACAAAGGGCCAAAGAGATCAGTGAGGACACCTCCCACAGTGTCCATCTTTAGGGTCCTGAAGTGAGGTTATGTAGTGGTCCACAGTAATACACATCTAAGCAGTCCTGGCCAAGACCGTGCTCACGGCCAGTGACCCTTCATTATCTCTTCCAGAAGGTGGTATGAGAAGTTGTGAACCTTTTTCCAGGAGAAGAATAATTGCCCTCTGGCTGGGTCAGGCTTTTCTTTTCTTTTTTTTTCCTACAGGGATGAAATTCCAGGAAGAATTAAAGTTTTATGGAGTCCATTGTTTCAGTAGTTTTATTGCCAGAGAAAAGGATGTATTTATGTCCTTAGCCAAACTTTAATGCTGTCAAGTCACTAAAAGGCTAAACTCAGTGAACTCACAAAGAAAAGCAAAAGCACGTGAATGTGGGAAATGGACTTGTATGGTGGGGTTTACTGTGCTGGGAAGAGAATAAGAGGAGGGTGACTATAATCATAGTACATCATGTACGTTATTAAATTATCAAATAATATGCTTAGTTAAAGAATGACCGACCATCTCCACCAAAAAAGACACAAAATGTCCCAATAAATGTTGACCATATTGTGCTTTGTATACATATGAGAATAATTTTAAATAGGTTTCCTTTTCTAGTATTATACTGTTGTATATACTTAGGACTCTCTGAGTGCATTCTATGTCACTGGAGTGAGCAAACAGACACTTGGGATGTGTTTATTTTCCACTGTCACACAGATCGTCTTCAGGTTTGTGTAATGCATATCTATGTATTGTTTTGTGCTTGGTTCTCAATATCCTCTCTTTCAATGTGTCTATTACTCTGTCTCTCTTTTTCTTCCCCTCTTCGTGTATGTGTGTTTGTGTGTGTGTGTGTGTGTGTTCAGATACCTGATAGAACACATTCCTTCCAGAAACAAAATTATCTTCGCCAGCAGTATATCCACAAGCACACAAAGTGTGATTTTTAGTACGGAAGCATTCATGAAACAAAATAGCATTTTTTATCATTTGTTTGCTTCAGCTGTCACTAACATATACCATGTAATCTTTGAGAGAAAACTGTGTATGATACACCCACACACACATGCACATACAGATTCATAAATTATGTGTGTGATATCCACCCCATGAGGCACATTCATTTTGTATCTAAGATACAATCTAAAATTCAGTGCTTTTAGCAAGGAAATAACCCACTGAAGACTTTTATTGCCATATGTGGTCCGTATTTATAAAAATACATAACATTTTATGGTATACATTACAGAAGCAGTTTTCATTTTCTAGCACAAGTGCTCATTATGGCTGACTAGGCTTTCTATGATGTGTTCATTTTATAAGTACAGTAGTTAAGCAGCTAAGTGACTTCTTCAAATCTTGTGCTATATTTCGCATGTATATGTGATTTTATCCATCATAAAGATGAAATCTATGCCCCCAACACACATACATAAGAGAGATGCATTATAGTTAATCCTTTCTTATCTAAGCCATTTGCTCTGAGCTGGGGCCATATGTTCCTGCTTCTCCCTAAACCTTGCCACTCATATCATGACCTGTGGACCAGCACATCAGTAACACCTTGATGTTTATTCAAAATGTGGAATCTTCACTGTCAGAACTCTTGAATTAGAAACTGCATTTTAATGAAATCTTTCCAGTGATTTATGCTCACAGTTAACTTCGAGAAGCTGAAGGGCCACAAGGGGAACCTGTGCTTCCCAGCTAGACAGTCTCTAATGAACTACAAAGCAGACTGTTTGCTCCCTCAAGAAGGTCTCTGCTTAATTTTAATTGCTGAACTACAAAATATGCAAAATTAAGTTATAAGGAAAAATAATAAGCGTTAAGTTTGAGCTAGCTTGCTAAAAACAACTGCAAATGTCAGCAGGATAATTATTTTATTCTAATGAGAAACGTGTCTTCCTATTTTTTTTTTATAGGATATCACTTCTTAGCCCAAGATAATTGCATCTCTAGTCTGTACTACTTTCTCTCGAACCAACCTGTTTATAAGGATATACTCTTTTTTTTTTTCAGTTCTAGATTTTAAAAGAATGTTTTAATGTATCAGTATCCAAGCACACACACTATCCATAACTTCCTTCTTCAACATAAGACTTATAGGGATGTATTCTCTTTAAGAGCATAATACAGTACATGATTGTACTGACTGCGTTTGTGTGTCAAATTTACAGAAGTTAAAATTATCAGTGAGGCAGGAACTTCAGTTAAAATATTTCCATGAGATCTTAATCAGTGATCAACAGGGGAATGTGATCCTGGGTTCTATAAGAAAGCAGGCTGAGCAAGATATGGGAAGCAAGCCAGTGAGCATGACCCTTCTATGGCTTCTGCATCAGCTTGGGCCCCCAGGTTCTAGCCTTGCTTGAGTTTCTGTCTAGACTTCCTTCAATGACGTATTATGATCTGGAAGTTTAAGACAAGTACACCCTTTCTTCCTCTACTTGCTTTTTGATCATGGTGTTTTGTCATAGTAATAGAAACCCAACTAAGACATTAATGATACTTTTAAAACATAGAATCCATAATAGCAATATATAAGCAAGTATAAATTTTTCATAGTAGCTATTAGCAAACTGCTGTGGAAGGAATATATGGACATTTTCTAATGACTCAGAGATTTAATAATAATGTGGACAAATTCACACTACTGATGTACAACACATTAATTACCAACTTGATAGGGATGGTATTTGTAACAGTTTCTACTGTCATGAATGAGGGAATGGTAAGTGTGAATAGAAAAAACAACTGTGTGATGTCATAGTGGCTGTGCCAGCACCAGTGATTGACATCAGAAACTCTGGCAAGAAGATGATCTTTCAGACTTGTCCCCATAACAGAGTCTCACACTCTGGCCTTTGGCAGTTTTCCTGTCTCAGTATCCCATGTGCTGGTTTTACATTGCCCATTTAGATCTTAGTACTAAAGGTGAATGCCCTAGGAAGGAAACAGGATTTAAAAGTAGTTCTGTTCTTCAACTGAGGCAATTTACAAAGTGCTCACTCAGACCTCTTATCAGCTGGGGGAGCAAGTGTGCATTTCTGATAGGACTCAGAGGAAGTGGTGCAGAGTGACATCCTTGTTTCTCTATGTCTAGATGAGATGCAGAAGGTGAATACTGTTTACACTAGTTTAAATCTTTGAATCCATGCATTTGTTGGGGCAATATTTAGTGAGGATACTGCATGTAGAAATTTTCACTGTTCATTTTTGACCACACATGCACATGTGTGCATGTGTGTGTGGGTGTGTGTGCCTGCATGCGTGCACATGCATGCTTGCAAGTGCACCTTAGAAGGCTGAAAGACTGACTACACAAGCCCAGAGAAGGGCTACAAGGCTGTTGAACTCTGGAAACTGGTCTAGATTGTTTTTAATGAACCTTGGGTTTGCATTAAAAAAGAAACTTAGTTGCCATGCACAAAATGAGTTTCAGCATAGATTACTGACTGATAGAATGAATATTCATACGATGCAGTGAGAATGCATAGGAGAGCATCTAATCAGACAGGGTGAAGCAATGCTTGAGCGAAGGCTTAACTGTGAGTGAGCTGAGTGGTACCCATGAGAGGAAGGAAAAGATGCTAACATGAAAAACAGTGGAATTTCTAGGTAAGAGCTTTATCATCTGCCCTGTTCTTTGTTTGTAATGAACTTTATAGGAATAGCAAGTGATCCTTGAAATAAAAAGGGAAGAAGTTACATTTTAGAGACCCTTAGATTGAGGTAACAGATATTTCATTCTAAGAAAATTAACTCTAGAAAGCATAAAGATGCCATTCAAAAGAGTATCTTAGAGAAATAATTGGATCTCTTAGAATAAGTGTTGGAAGGTGTTAAGATTAGAAAGCAGCAAATGACGGTGTGTGAGATACACCTAATTCCAGTTCTTGGGAAGCAAAAGCAAGAATATCAGGCATTTGAGGTCCATCCTCAGCCCCCTAGCTCCAGGCTAGCTTGGGCTCAATGAGACATTGTCTTTAAAAAAAAAAAACATACACACACACACAAAACCCCAAATAAACAAAATAAAGGCAGCTGGGGGATATCTCAATATCTTCTATACATGCATCAGGACTGAAGCTGGGATTTCCACAGTCATGTTAATAGCTGTGCACTGCAACCTGTACTTGCAAGCTCATCACTGAGGGCAGAGTGGACTCTGGAGATTCTATTGCTGTCTATTCTAGCCAAAATAGATAGATTT
>NW_021604577.1:2955494-2973866 GCF_004785775.1 Grammomys surdaster
ACACACACCACAAACAAGCAGGGGAAAAGAAGAAAAATTAAAAAAACTGGTAGATGTCTGAAGAAAAAGACACAGGTAGGAGAAAGGCAAAAAATTGGGAATGGTAGATAGTTGAAGAAACATAACAATACTCCAGATCATTAATGATCTACAAGGTCTCATTTTAGAGGAAAGGAAATGAAGATGAATGACCATGATCTAAGATTAAGTAATCCATATGTTTATTTCAATTGCTAGGTTTATTAAATAACCAAAAGTTATTGAGCTCCTCTGGTAGCTAGGAGCCACAGTCACTCTGTTTAAGTATTAGAAATGCAGGATGAACTCTGTTTAGTAGTGACTTTGTATATAGGGGACTGTTATGGCCATTAGAACTTGTGATTAGGATGATCCATTTAAGTATGTAAGTTTTTAAAACGAGATGGCAAAACGAAACTTTCAGTGAAGCAAAGGATATTGTACTTTGAAGGTAAATGAAAGTAATATAAGGGGGTTTCTTTTTGTTTTGCCTTCATTTTGGAAAATCTGTGTTCTTTACAACCACTCCACTGTAAATATGAGGAATTTTGTCAACTTTTAATGAAATCATTCAAAGATGAATTAAAAGTCAGTTTGAGAAACAAAATATATCATAACCTGTTTTGAAGAAGGATTCAGGAGCAATGACTTCTAATGTCTTGTGGCTCTCACTTAATAATTATGTCTTTTAAGGAAAATAACAAATCTATGACGAATGAATTCTAACTTGAGTGTGTATTCGTTTATTACCATTATGATTGTTTTGATTTCACATATAAGGTTGGTGAAATTAGAGTTATTCTGGTTCTCTCTTTTTTTTTCTTATTTATTTATTTACGCTCCAGATTTTATTCCCCCCTCCCTGTGCACCCTCCAACTGTTCCACATCTCATTCCTCCAACCCACACCCTATTTCCACGAGGCTGTTCCCATTCCCCACTCCCCACCCCACCCGACCTCTAAACTACTTGGGGCCCCCAGTCTCTTGAGGGTTAGATGCATCACTGATTGAACACAGACTCGACAGTCCTCTGCTGTATATGTGTTGGGAGTCTCATATCAGCTGGTGTGTGCTGCCTTTTTGGTGGTCCAATGTTTGAGAGATCTCGGGGGTCCAGATTAATTGAGACTGCTGGTCCTCCTACAGGGTCGCTCTCCTCCTCAGTCAGCAGCTTCTATCCATTGGTTGAGTATAAGTATCTGCATCTGACTCTTTCAGCTGCTTATTAGGCCTTCCAGAGGACAGTCATTTCTGGTTTTCACAGAAATGTTTTTATGAGTAAACATGAGAGTTCTACACAATGAAATTATCCTGAATTTAAAAAACTATAGTGTAGTTTCACCCATGGAGTATATTAGTCCCTTTAATGTACATTATTTAAATAAAAAGTTATTGAGAACAATAAATACAAGTAGATATATGGTTCCCAGGTTGAGATCAGAGGAATTAATTGGTTTTGACTTTTACCAGTTCACTGTGACCTCAATTTTAATTTAAAATAAGAAGCTCATAGGGAAATTGTTTACCATTTATCTGATAGCCTAGGGCCATTTTTGATTTTGCTTCTTAACTTCTCATATAACACTATTAATTTATTTTGGGGCATTGGAACCAACACCTTTGCTCTACTTATAGGATTATAATTGATATACTATCTAGAGTTTTTTCTTAAGATTAAAGAAAATTACTTAAATAAAAACAAAACCCTTCAAACATACCCTGCTGTAGAGTCATCCTTCATGACTTTCAATGACTAAATTAAAAAAAAAATCATGTTATATAAGTAGACTTTAAAGACAAGTCAGTGTCTCAAAAAACAAAACAAAAAAAAGGGCACGATAAGACTTGACATCACCTCAGAATATAAGGTACATGAACATATTTTTCTGACCTAACCACAGTAAGCCAGTCATAAGCCTGCAGTTTCTGTGCCAAATAAGAGAACTTCTTTGAACTGATGGGTAATTTAGCATGTAGTAGAGTTTCACTTTATGGATTGTCATTGTTTCTGAGTTTTGCTCAAGAAGCTGACATCAAAAGAATAATTAATAGTTTTAGCTCTGGTGCTAAAATCAACCAAAATCATACTTTAGGAATTTAGCTGAGTTTAAAAACACACAAAATACTAAAAGATCAGTTTATATATGTCCTACAAAATGAAGATATTAGGGCTGGCTTATGTAACTCTAAAAATATAAGTCCAGCTAAATTAGGTGTTTTCAATGAATGGAACATATTTGAAAGGAAACAGAATTTTGTGTATGTAAATGTTGCAGTAATGGCCCTTTAAACATTGGAAACGTTTTGTTTGATGTCATACTTGTGTTAAGCTTCATTATGACCATCATTTCCCTCAAAATTTGTTTCTGGAGCATTGATCCAAGAGAGGAACCCTGACCACCAGCATTTCTTTCATTTTCCTGACTTAGACCTCACATTCCAGAGCAGCCGCCAGTATTCAAAAGCCTAATTTCGTGACCAAAGTGCAACCATCTGGCCTCTGAAGCTACCTTGGCACAAGCCACATACCTACTGTGGTCAGTCTGAGCTTCCCTGTAGGAATATCAGCTGTCTCTGGAGATCAGTTGTCTGTGTCTTCCACTAGGCTGCACCTGTGCCTTGGACACTGTTTACTCTCCACTTAGCTTCTTGGCTTGTTTTCTGTAATGCCTATGACAAACCTAATTTAACTCCTGAAGATTAGCTGTATCATCCCACGTTACCCTTTTTCCTGAGGATGGATGATTTTACTTGCTTCTACTGGGAAATAATCAGAGATGTGTTCCCACCATGAATATCTTCCTAGATCCACAAACTGTGGTGGATCTACCAAGGTCTTAATTATGCCTGAGGTTATAACATAAAGGAAACTTCCTACACTCTACAGTTGGGTTGCCTTTCACTGTGTCTTTTCTCATTGGCAGCGCCCACATAGGGCCTAGAATTGAACTTACAGAATTGCCTTATTCAAAGTTGTTTCCTTGGTATTTCTCATTGTCTCTGATAATAGTTTAATGCTCAGTAAACACTTAATCGAAATGTAATGTCATTTGTTCTATCCCTTCTTTTTCTCTCTGCTGTGGCTTTCCATAGGTGACCTTGCCTACTATGCTTCCTTTTTATTCTATATAATATATATTGAAAAATTATGGTCATATTTTGAGGCATCATGAAATAATTCTTGGGGAAATATTGGAGAAATAGCTCTGTTCTTTAAATGACACAAGGAATGAGACAACTCTGTGAGTTCATTTCTAGGCACTACATGGATACCGCCAATGAGAAAGGGCACAATGAATTACACACCAACAAAGGATGCCTACTCAACTACTGAAGTATTGAATTATTACTGCATAAAGGGCATGTGGCTGATCAACATACATAATATCTCCTTTAGTTATTAATGTAAACCCATGGGACATACTAATTTTCTCTATTATCCAGAGTTTTGAATAAGCCAGACTTTATTGTCTTAAAAGAGAAAGAGCCTCTTTATAACCATGTGTGTAGGCCATTGGTTTTGTTGTGACTCTGTCCTTCTGGTCTTCTTTCATGAATACTAAACAGAAGAATCATTCCTACTTAAGATACATCTTATTGTATTTTCAGGAACATTAATACTCAGACAATGGCAAGATATGATGTTTTTGTAGCAGAAAGACAAAGAAGCAAGTGACAGAAGCATTTGCTGGTGATTTCTTATCACATTTCATTGGCCACAGCAAATTACTTTGTCAATCCTGATTTTGATGTTTTGGTGTATTGTAGATATATAAAAAAAATGATCTTTGCTTTATGTAGGTTTGCAAACAAGAAAGTTCATACAAAGAAGCAAGAATCTAGAATTAATGAATAAAGAGTGGTCAAAATTCACCTGTGCACATCTGAGTATTGCTAAAAATGAGGGAGATAGGAAGGCATGGTAAAAATAATTACTAGGGATGTTACCTCCATGGTTTTAATAGTGTTTAAAGATTTGAGATGAGACTGGAGATTGTAGACAAAGAAAAATAAAGTTCTACTTTCATCATTGTGTGTTGTGGGAAGGACTATTGACTTTTCATGAGAGAAGTCAGTATTTACAAACATATGTGTATATATGCGTGTGTATATGTATATTCAGACTGAAGTAGTACATTTGACTACTAGTATGAGGGTGTTGAATATTTCAAAATGTTGAACATTGTTTACGTAATCTTTACACACTTGTTATATTAGTATATGTTTCAGGTATGTAGCTTAACATATCTTTTATCCTTGAGTTTGTTTGCTTATTGTTTTTAATTATAATGATTGTGCTTCATATGACCAACTAGCAGTCAGTTTGCAAACCTGGGGTTTACACTGTCTTGATTAATGATGTGTCTTAGCCACCCAGGCAGTATACGCAGTACAGATCACCAGTGCTGTGTTGTTGGTGGAAAGTCTCTTGTGTCCCCTTTACTCCTTTGCCTGTTACATCAAAGCTTTGTTTGAGATTTGAGCCATACATAGAAGCTTGATTTTGTATTTCCTTGTATATTTGTGATGCTTTACAGAGTCTTGTATAGGAGAATATAATCACTGAGAAATGAGACTATACATATGATGTGAACAACATTTATGACACAGTCAGCAGTAAAGTCATGCTTTCTCAGTGTTTGAAGAAGGAGGAAATATAGGAATAAGATTATGCAATGCGTATGAATAAATGAAATGTACTCACATGTATCATATCTTTGAATTTTAGGATTCAGAATTCATGTTAAAACAGTATTGAAATTTTATCAGTTATGCATATGATGTGTAGATTTTGTATTCAATATTGGTAAAATAAGTATTTAACACATGATTTCTTAAATTTTGAGGCATTATCTTCATAGAATAGTTTAATCTTCATTTGCTGAATTCTTCTCCTAGCTTTCGTAGAATATCTTCATTTCTGTCCAACAAGATGTGTATCCTTAAACAGGCCATAGTATACTGGCTGCTGATTATTACTCTAAACAAAAACGTCAATTACTAATATCCTCTTGAATCATAAACAATGAGATTAATAGGATGAAAAATATTACATTGTTATTGGCTTCTTGATGTTTCATTTATTACTAAATATTGGCATCTACTTGTTACTTTGGAATTCGTAGTGAATAACTGCTATGGCTTGTGAAATCACGGTTTAAGCAAGGATTACATTATATTCCTGAGCCAATAGCATTCTATGAAACTGCTTTTATTTCTTTTTTCCTTTTGTTTTCTTTACCTCTTGAGAATGGGTATGAACATTGCTAGACTTAGTACTCTGAACAATCCATCTGCCTGTGTCTCAAAAGTGTGATTATACTTGTAAACCTACAGCCCTTTCTGTAGCAAAGCCACTCGAGATGATTTTGGCCTTCTGAACCAAGTAGATAGCTACAGATATTTGTATCCTGTTATGGGGATAGATATAGATAAGTCCATTAATCAATCATTCTCAGTGTTGAGGTTGGAGCAGTAGGAGATAGCCAGGTAATAAGTTAAATTTTGAGCAAAAAAAAAAAAGTGAGCATTGAAAACCTGTTCTCTCTCTCTCTCTCTCTCTCTCTCTCTCTCTCTCTCTCTCTCTCTCTCTGTGTGTGTGTGTGTGTGTGTGTGTGTGTGTGTGTGTTTGTGTTTTAGAAAAAAAACTGTCCATGAGATGACTGAATTTTTGACTGGAATCAAAATATAAAAATCACAGTCTTTGCAAATGTCAAGGCCCTGCTTGAAAAGGGCAAAATAGCTTCTCTTGTTTGAGTGAGCACGGAGAAAGACACACTCATCTCTGTGATATCTTGAGAGCTGTCAGGGCTGTTCATTCTGGGATTCCAATTCTTCCATCTAGAGGGAACAGATAGATCTCATTAACAAAGGGAAATTGAGTAGATGGATCAATGGAAGCCATTCTGGAACGGGAAGAGACAATGGGTATGGAAAGGGGAGAGGTGGCAGTGGTATGGAATATGAAGAACGACATCTAAAATTAAAGGACATTTGAAGGGTAGTATGGAAACCTAATACAGTTGAAACCTTCTAAATTTATACATTGTAAAGACAATCTAAATAAAATCACCAAATAACAGGAGAGACACAATATCAACTGGCCATATCCTCTCACCAAACAAAGCTCCTAATACAGAATTTAGGTTACATTTAGTTGAGTTGTTGTCCAACGAGTCCCCAAGGGAATTTCCAAACAATCCAGGCCATTAACAAGACTGTCTACAGGTTGCTCTCCACAAACTGACAGCAAGGCCCATTGCTGAAGACAACATTTATACAACCCATTAAAAATGGAGATGCTGTGCTGGTGCCTAAACAGAGCCTTCGCTACTGTGTTCTGGCACCTCTGGTACAAGAAGGTACTCCGTACACTATCAAAAGAGAAACGTAAATACCAAGCCAACCACTCTCTTTATCTATAATGCTGTACAACTACCTTAAAGATATGCTAGGACAACGGTAGCACTTCCAAAGCTTATGGAAGTAAGCGATCTATGACTGAACATAAGGCCCACTCCACAAGATGGAACTCATATACACCAGTGCTTGGGTGACCACGAACATGTCACTAGATAAACAGGGACCTAAAGTAAATGCTAAATACTAATGTTATAAAAAAAATAAAAGAATCTCTGAGAATCTCTGTAGTGATAACTTGGTTCCTAGTGACATTCCGTTATACTCAGATCAATGCCTTGTTCAACCATCTTATTCAACCAGAGATGGTGATTGATTCCTCCTGAAGTATATGGCAGCAAATAGGACCCACAACCAGATGTTACACAGAGAATGAGAGACCTTGAAACGATCAGCCATAAATGGAAAGTTTCCATCATATCCCTATTCTCAGAACTCAAGGATTCCCATGGAAGTGGAGACAGAAAGAATATAAGAGCCAGAGGAGATAGAGGACCTCATGAAAATGAAGCCCTCTAAATCAGCTGAGCAAAGGTCATATAAACTCACAGAGACTGAGGCAGAATGCCCATATCCTACCCGGGTCTGAACCAGTTTCTCTACAGCTTCTTTTATGGCTTCCGGTTTAGTGTTTGCCTAGGATTCCTGAGAATATGATTAGGTGGATCTCTGAATCTTCTGCCCTATCTTTGTTTTTTCTGTTGGTCTGTCTTGTTCAACTTCCAAATGATTGTTTTTGTTTCTCTTATTGTATTTTTCTTTTGTAATATTTGGTACTACTGTAAAGATTAATCATGGAACTGTCATTTGTACCTGCTGAGAGAGGGAAAATTCACTTTTGTTCAATGAGATAGCACTAAAGTATATCAAACAGTCCTGGGTAGATCTCAGGTTCAGGAAACGTTGACCAACAAATAATAGATTCACCATCCCTCCCCAAAATATACTACTTCTATATTATTTAAATATATTAAATTTAGTTTAAATAACCATCACACTACTTCCATTATCCCTTTGCTTTCAAACCCAGTGGATGCATTAGCATAATAAATTCATGAAAATAATTTTCAGGATTAAAATTTTGACATCTGGTATTTTCTCATGAATTCAATTGAAGGTGTACTACAAATATTAGGATTTTTACTGCATATTTCATATTATGAATTGAAAACTCATTTTAAATATTTGTTTTTCCATTTTCTTCATTTTCCTTTATTAAGAATTCAAATGTTTGTTTTCATTATAGAAGAATCATTCTCTGGTTTCCTGCTTCCTTTCTCTTTACAAATATTGAACTAAATACCAAGAGTAGTTGTGCAATTTGGGATCCTACCAACAATTGTATCCCATTCATTTCCTGAAGCTTTGAAATCCATTTCTTCCCAACAATCCTCTCCTGTGAGTTTTTTCCTTCTAAAATTCTCCTTCTGTTTTTGATAACCTTAAATATTGTTCCTCAGGCATCTCCCATGTTTCGTTTGAGACAGTGTTTCTCACTGGCCTGGAACTTTGCTCAGGAAGCCAGGCTTGCTGGACAGCAAGCTCCAGGAATCTGTCAGTCAGCACTTCTCCAGAGCTGGTGTTCTACAAGCACTACCACATTTAACTTTTACTTACTTTCAGAATATCTTACCTCAGGGCGTCACAATTATGAGGCTACACACTCCCTACTCTAATTATTCATCTTTTTAAACGATTTAATAATTATTTAAAATTAACAGCCATTAGTTAGGATTACTTGTCCATATTAGTTAAATTTATTGGTCTAAGTAGGCTTAATGCAATTGTGATGTTAATCTTACAGCTTTCAGTGTTGCCAAATATCTTTGGTGTGTTGTGCGGATATCTGCTGCTTTCCTCTAGACAAGCAGTACCAGCATAGCATGCTGAGCCAACTGAGATTTACAAATCTTGAGCCTGGAAAGCTAAGAAGAGAAGCATGAAATAGGAAGAGAGTGAACGAGGGGCAATTTCCTGCATAGGAAACCACAATAAAAGATACTCATCTTGTCTAAGAGACTTGGCAGTTCCAGGCCATGGGCTGCATGATTCACAATAAATAGAAATGTATCTACTCACAGTGGTGAAGGCTAGGAAGTCCAATGTCAAGGAGCAGCCATGTGACAAGGGCTCTGTAGTCTAGAAGTCTCTAATGTGCCTGAGGGGAAAGTCCTATGGAGATTCTACTGCAATGCAGTAGGATTTTTGCCTTGATTGTTATGGAACATTTGTGTGTTGGGCATTTGGACCAGCCTATACCTATCACCTCAATGAGAGCTATCCTTTAAATGAGCTGTTTGTGATTTTGCTCATGTCAAAACTGTTTAGAACACTCACTGTGAATGTTGAGATTTTTCTTTTATGTTAAATATGTGTCATTTTCATTTTTCTTTTTCATTTTCTTTTAAGTTACTTGTTTCCTTATATTATGTTTCTGGGGTTTACTTTACTACAAGGTATTAGTGTTCCTCTTTTTCATTTCCATGCATTTGGACCTCATTAAGTGTATCCATGTGCTTTATACTGAGGGCTACCTTTTCTTTTAAAAAAGTTTATGTTATACAATTTCTCCTCTGAGCTTTTTGGTTTAGGGTCTATTTTTAAAATTTCCTTCTTCTGTTTTAATCAATAAGATTCTCCTTTACTTCTCTGGTCCCTCTTCCTTTATGCAGTTTTAGACTCACAGAAAAATTGAGGAGAAACTCCAGAGCCCCTGTATCTTTCACATTAATCATCATTTGTTGAAAGAAAAACCGGTGATTTTTCCATTGAATTGTCTTTTCTCCTTGATGAAAGACTACTCTACCATTGTTTTTTTCTGTAGGCTTCTTTCTGGGCTCATTGTTGTCCCATTGTTGTGATGACTAGTCTACTGTTGTGATGACTAGCCTAGCCCAATCTTCTGACAGCTAATCTGATGACTAGTCCAGTAACTACTGGTCCACTGTTGTGATTACGTTGCACACTGTGGTTTTGTTTATGCCAGTGTTGTGATTATGATTCATGCTGTCTTGATTATGATGCCTTTATATAAGTTTGGAAGTTGCATAGTGAATGCTTTCAGTCATTCTTTTCATTCAATATTACCTTAGCCATTCTGGGTCTTTAGACACCACATTAACTCTAGATGAGTTTGTCAGTCAAAACAAACTAATGAAAGCTTGCATGTTCTTTCACTGCCATTTCATTGACTGTACACATCAAGTTGGAAAGAGTTGATACTTTCCAATATTAAATCTTCCTGCCTGTGTACATGAAATACAACTCTATATTAATATATTTTTATTTGCTTCATAAGATTTATTATTATGTTCTATAGAAATATGCAGTCTGGTTGAGTTATAATAAAATGTTTCTTTGTACTAATGTTAATAGCATTAACACAAAACTTTTTAAATTAATGTTTTTATTTATTTACATCCAAAATGTTGCACCTCTCTCAGTCTCACCTCCCAGAGTTCTTTACCCCAGTCTCCCTTCCTCTTTGTCTCTGAGAGGGCATGTATCTTCCTTCTCCGGAGTATCAAGTCTTCGCAAGATTAGGCTCAGCTTCTTCCACTGAGGCCAGACAAGACAGTCCTCTGCTACATATGTGCCAGGGTGTGGGGGGAGGCTCAGACCAGCCTGTGTATGCTCTTTGGTTGGTGGCTTAGACTCTGCAAACTCCCAGGGTTCCAGATTAATTGGTACTGTTATTTTTCCTATAGGGTTGCCATTCTGTTCAGCTCTTTCAATCCTTCCCCTAACTCTTCCATAGGGATTCCAGACCTCCAACTAATGGTTGGTTGTAAGTATCTCAGTCAGCTTCCGGTAGAACCTCACAGAGGACAGCCATGCTAGGCTCCTGTCCTAGAAATATCATGAGTCAGGTAACTCAGACCCAAATGACATGCATGATATGTACCCTCTGATAAATGGATATTAGCTGAAAAGTATAGAATATCCATGATACACTTCACAGACCCTAAGAAGTTAAACAAGAAGGAAGGCCCAATTTATAAATTAACCATTTATTCTGAATATGTGCTTTAATTGTTACTAAATTCATGATTTTACTTGTTTATTTTTTGGAATTCCCTGTAATGAAGATCATGTACTCTGTGTTAAAAGACAATTTTGATTTTTTCTTTTCCAGTCTGCATATCTTTTATGTTCTTTGCTTGTCTTACTGCTTTAGTTAATATTTCTAGTAAGGTGTCAAGTAAGACTGGTGAGAACAGGTTTCTCTGCCTTGTTTCTGACAGGAGACAGTATCCAGCTTTTCATTATTAAAATGAGGTTATCAGTAGATTTCTTGAACATGTTCTTTACTAGTTTGAGGCTGTTCCTTACATTATAACTTGCTGAGAATTTTTATTATAAGTGGCAGTTAGATTCGGTCAAGTATTTTTATGTATTTATTGGTATGTTTACATAATTTTCTTATTTAGTCTACTGTTATGATTGATGACATTAGTTGATTTTCAAATATTGAAAACCACATTGCATTTTTGGAATGTGTTTTTTAATTCATGGTATATAGTCTTAGAAATTATTGAATTAAATTTTTTATACTCTTATATCCAGAAAAATAAGTTGAGACAATGTTCAGTGTGTCTGCTCTTTACATCTTTGTATTCATTCTGATTGAAGACATAGTCCTGACATGTCAATATCCACTCTTTGCTTGCTGTGAGATGTAGATAATCCTTTCAATTGCCTTTAAATATATCAATCATTCTTTAAAAAATAGCTATGTTTCTGGTACCAGCCATGTACTTCATAATGAAGATACAATTACTTGGTCTTTCCTGTGAAGGGCAGTTTTATTCATATGACATATATCATTTGTGGTATTTTTCTTAGTCACTGAAGTCATTAGGAGGTACTCATGAATGATTACTTATTATTTAAGATAATGTAGAGGCTTTCTAAATTCACTTTCCAGTCTTACCTGCTGGTCTACAAAGTATTGCTATATAATTTAAAATTAAAAAAAACTCAATAAACTGAGAGGTGCTATAATCTCAGTGTACAAAAGACACTGTAACCAGGAGTTTTATTCCAGGTGTATATGCCAATATTTTGAATTTTTGTCTATGGACACATGTAGAGAAGGTCTGGATAATCAGCCACTGAGTGAGTCATTGAACATCAGTAAGCTCCTTTGTTCCACCAATGTACTATCACCTCTGCGTACACATACGTTATGGGAAACAGTGAGCCTACTGAACTAGGCTATTCAAATTTCAGCTTAAGTATGCATGAATCAAAAACTATATTGTGTTATCTAGCAATGGCTAACTTGTGTTTTGATTTAATTTGTATCTGTAAGCTGATTTTGTTCATGACCTTTCTTTAAAATATTATTAAGAACCGATGTAACAGTCCTAGTGAAAAGAAGACATTTAAGAGAGGTTAATACAAAATTGTATTTGATATACAGAAAGGTTGCCAAAATAAGCAGTTTAAAGTGCCTATTTTTAATCAATGTAGTGCACTTAATATAAAATGTATTAAGGTTTTTTCAATGGAGTGTCATTGAATATATCGAGCATTCTCCAAGGTAGGCCACATTCTCAATGGTATTTGACCAACATAAATTTGACTCCATGTTTTGTTTTGTTTTGTGTGTGCGTGTGTGCGTGCGTGTGTGTGTGTGTGCATGTGTGCATTCTTCCGTGTGTGTGTATGTGTTTGTGTGTGTGTGTGTGTGCATGTATATATGTGTTTTAAGAGACAAAAACAACATGATTTAGGTAGATTAGTGATAGGGAAAGATCTGGGAGGAGTTGGGAGAAGGAAGGAAAAAATATGATCAAAATAATACTACATAATAGTTTTTTTCTATCTTTTCAAGTGTTAATATTTTATTCTATCAGAACCTAGGGTCCTCATGGGAAGAACAACTATATTAACTAAACAGACACCCCAGAGCTCCCAGGGACTAAACCACCAACCAAGGAGTACACATTGAGGGACCCATTGCTCCAGCTGCAAATGTAGCAGAGGATAGCCTTATCTGCCATCAATGGGAGGGAATGTCCTTTGTTCTGTGAAGGCTTGATGCCCTAGTGTAGGAGAATGCTAGGGTGGTAAGGTGGGAGTGGGTATGTGGGTGAGGGAGAACCCTCATAGAAGCAGAGGGAGAGGAAATGGAATAGGGAGTTTGCAGAGGGACAGTCAGGAGAGGGGATAACATTTGAAATGTAAATAAATAAAATATCCAAAAATGTTTATAATCTCCCATAGGTATGTTTTTTGTTCTTTTTTGGTTTTTTTTGTTGTTTGTTTTTTTCTTAAAGTCAGATTCAGTGCAAACACATTTGTCTCGCAAGCCTTATTACCTGGTATTGATCTCAAGAACCCACAATGGAATAAAACAACTGCCCCTCCAAAAGTTGTCATCTTTCCTCTACAGATGCGCCATTGTCTGTGATGCACACTCACAAATATATTCATAATTGTACACGTATTCATGCATGCACACAAAGTCAGGAAGAACAAGTGTTCACTTTGGGAGTATAGAATTGGAAACAGACTGATAGATAGTCACAGTCATGGGTAATTGGATAGGCTTCTAAGAAGGATTCAAGTGTACACTTGACCAAAGGAACAGAGCAATCTGTAAATGGGTACAATGTGGGTACCGTGTAGGGAGCTTTGTAGAATTCAATTATATTCTTCTATTTTGAAATTTTCTTGTGCAATAAAACACACAATAAATGGATCTGTGACATTTATCAGCATCAGAACAGTATTTAAGAATAGCTGTAATAAAGTTACTGGCTAGAAGAAGCCTCTCAAATGAGATGGGTTATTTGCATGATTATGTGGTTTTGTCCTTGAGAATCAAGGAAATAACAAGAGCAATTAGTTTCTGCTTGTAAAAATCACCCTTTACTTTCTGATTTTTCATTTTACTTTGAATAGTGACTTTGTGAAGAAGTAAAAGAAAAACAAATTCTTAGTAAAATTTAGATAGTGTTACAAATTTTACACTTAATACTTTGGGGACTTTTTTTTTCATTTGATTGGATTATTTTGTTACACATGTCTTATTAACCCATTCATTTTTACACACTGAATATGAAACCCATATGACATCATGTAGTCCTTTCTTAAACTCCTTTTTTTTTCTTTTTTTCTTATTGTATATTTTATTTACAATTCATATGTTGTCCCCTTACCCCATCCCCCACCCACCCAGGAACCCCCCATCTCCTTACCCCTCCTCCTTTTTCTCCGTGGATGTAACCCCCACCTACCCCTCCACTCCCACTTCCCCACCCTCAAAATTCCCACCCCCTGGGGCGTCCAGCCTTCATGAGGTCAAGGATCTCATCTTCCACCTGTGCCCGGCAGGGCCCTCCACTCTTACCTATTCAGCTGAAGCCCTGGACCCCTCCCTAAGTGCTCCCAGGCTGGTGGTTAGGACCCTGGGAGCTGTGGTTGGTTGGTATTGTTGGTTGGTTGTCTCCTCATGGTGCCACAAAACTCCTTTTATAAGTCATTTATACAGAAATTGTCCTGAGAAAGTTAATGAGAAACTCAATACATATGAAGTCTATGAACTTTAGTAAAGGAAAAATTTCATGATTGTAATTTTTTATTGTGAGCACCAAGCAGGTGCTTTGGTCTTTTCATTTGAAGAAGACTAATGAACATTTTAACAACATGAGAAATATTTCATTATTCTCTCAGTTTACTTAGTGGATCATATCTACTTTTGACTATGTGAAAATACTTGGTACTTTGGAGGCAAGTTAATTGACTCCTCTTTAGAGTCCTTTCCTTGCCATTGCATAGTGACAGTGGGTCTCTGAGATCAGGGCTGTCATGTATGGCCTGAGAAGATGGTGGATTTTTTTCTGTACTGCTGCTGTACAGTGGAAAATATGAAGATCACATCTTGATTTTTAGAATTTGAAATGAGGATAGTGAGAATAAGGGAGTGGGCTTTTGTTTTGAGTTTAATCAACTAAAATTTAGTCAGTGTGAATCCTTGACTCTATATTGGATAGCATAGTATTAAATGATATGTCAGGTCCTATTCTTATGTTTGGGGACAAATATGTATTGTGAAAATTCCATATGAGAACTTATTCAAATGTTAAAATTGAAATTAGTTTCAAATATCCTATCCTCTGAAAAGGATGCCATTTTTGCCATTTAGTTATCAAGGTATAAATGTTAGAACTCAGAGATGTTTCTCTTATCCCATTTGGGTGACAGCCTCATGAGTGACAGAAGTCAAAGTTAGAGAAGGAGGGTGTTGGAAATTCTGGATCCTCAAGAGAAAAGCTTATGGAGTTAGGAAGTTTCTGACATAGATACTCAATTTACAAGAAAGTTAAAAGAAAACAAAATTTAATACCATTTTACAACAAATCTTTTTCTTTTCTGTCATGTTAGCCATGTACCAGAAACAGTATCAGCATAGCTTGAGTAATGAAATTTTGTAGGCAAACCTTAGTGAAATGAACCCTCTAGCTGGCTGATTCAAAGTTTGCTGTGAGGAGTGATGTCTTTGGAAGTGTTAGCAGTCCATTGAGGAGGAGGAGGCTCAGACAACATGCCGACATTCATTTTCTGTCTCTTGCCAACTTTGACTGTTGTGTCCCTTCTTATCTTACTGCCTGCTTCAAAATGCAGAATCAAGTATGTTTTTGACGTAGAATAGAAGTTTTTGGCACTTGGTTTTGTTCCAAGGTTTTCGTGCCCCCAGCCATTTGTCTGCACTGTCTTCTACCCTAACTCATGTTTTCTTGGGGATATAGAGTCAATTTTCTCCTTGGTGAGATTAGAAAGAGGAAATGCTTCATAATTTCTTTCTCCACAGCTGCTGGTCGAGAACTGGCTTGCATGGTATAATGCCTGAATGCCACCACACTGATGTGCAGGGTACTTGTGCAATGCATGTGATATGAGGGTCAGTATTAGTAAATGTCATTTACCTAGAGATTTCAGTCACATGTTAATACTTCAGCTGCATTAATATGAAGGACCACATGAGGCATGGTGTCATACAGCTTATGCCTGAGCATTTAGGAGGCAGAAGCTGTGAGTTTGAGAGTAGCTTGGTCTACAGAATTGGTTTCATTCTGGCCAGGGCTATATTGAGAGGCTATGTCTCAACAAAGGAAAATAGTAAAGGTCAAATTCTTGTCCATTTCCACAGTTAGTTCAGGGCTTTGCTGAGGAAGAGTGTTGTTCTTTATAGGTTCAATTGAAATTGTGTGGTTTTTGACTTGAGGTGGTAAGGATTGAGCTTTGGGTTTTGAGATCCTTTATTTAATCCTCAGAGAACTTGACAGAATGCATTTGACCTTTTTATTCGTTACTCTTTTCATTGATCTCACTGTACTGCCCACTCTCTAGAATCCCTACTGTGACCTAGACAAAATAATGGGAAGACCACCTTATGATTTTGCTTAGTTTATAAGTGCATACCCCACATTTCTAACTCCACCATGGTACTGGACATGAAATCTTCCATCTATTGTCTCCTGATCAAATCATGTACTTTAGCGTGTCACATTTTCATACAATATTTAATGTAGATGTTGAGTTAACAGTTGGAGTTACCCACAAATGTTCATGAGTTTTAGACGGTGCATGAATTTGTAGTGACTATGTGTCATTATAAATTTTAAGCACCATCAATTTTATAAGAATTGGGAGGAACATTATTGCTAAAGTCATTCTTTATAACTCTGATAATATCTATGCTAGTGAATTTGATTTACATTAGACCAAATAGCTGTCAGAAAGAAAGGCACAATGATTTTTTCTCAGAGGCATTTGTCCATCAGGACATTGGGACTGAGGCATGGCAGAACAGTTCACATTCTGGTTGTCAGGGAACAGAAAAATGACGGTCTAGAGAAAGATATACTCTCCAAGGACATTCACCTGGTGATCCATTTTTTTCCAGCTAGTGTGAACTTCCTACGTTTTACTTTTTAAAAAGACACCACATTATGAATCCTTCAAAATCCATGCATTTTAGGGCAGAGCCTGTGTGATCTAATTACCTCTTGAAATACCGCCATAGACACAGTTAGACTTGTGCTTTAGCCATCTTCTTGATGATTCTATAAGAACTGTTCAAGTTGGCAGTTAATATTAACTGTCATAGTATCATTTTATTTTAATTAATTTTTTACTTTGGGGAATGTAAGGTAAATAAAATACATATTCTTGTGTTTCTGATGGCCATTACTCCATAAAAGAGAATAAAAAAAACAAGACGATATACAAGCACACATGTGTACAACCTAGGAAGATAGAGGAAAACCATTAAAAGGCACCTTAAAATTTAATAAGTTATTATGCCTAGGAAAAAATTCACAGCAGATGTAAAGTTCAATCCTTAAAAGATAGTATCTATTTTCATCCAAACCACATTACAAACTAGTCGCTTGCACTGTTCTGTGATAGCAGGAACACTGAGAGTCATTGCAGCATAACCAAGCTTTGGAGCTGGACATCTAATGTCATTCGTATGGAGCTAGTTAATATCTTGGATGTATTAAATATTGCTAATTTTAATCTTCTCTTATCATTTTGAGCAATAAAAGCTGTGAGTCAGCAATTTTGATTTCAGCAGGTAGTTTTAGAATCTTGCCCTTAGGATTTTCCATTTTATATCCATAATAGACGTTGCTAAGGCACACTCTGTGGCATCTCTTTCTAATTAATGTAGATTTATGAATAATATTGTGTTAGAATTGTCTGTAATTTCTATGCCAGTTGGAAAAATAATACTTTTTGTACTCTGTGAGTACAAAATAAATAAAATGTGTTTGTACTTTTTGTACCCTGTGAGTACAAAATAAATAAAATGTGTTTGTTGTGTAGAAAATTAACAAATTTGGGCAAATTTATCTAAATAATTTTGTGACAAAAATGTTTAATAATAGGGGAAAAGTTTATTTTGAGGTCTAAATAGAGTACATTGATTTTCTTTGGGGTGGTAAAGGTGTCACTTTCAATCCTCCATTAGAACTGCAAAAGCCGTGGTTAAGAGAACACAGGTATTGTGAAGGTATTTTACGTTCAATAATATCTGATGAAATATTTGATGAAAAAGCTAAAGTAGATTGCAACCTGAAGATACCAGTATCCAAATAAGAATATGAATATTTTACAGTGAGACATGGGGACCTCACCACATGAAGCCTTTATTAGAAAAATTATGGTTGTAGTTTCTAGCATATCTGAGGTAGGAGATTCAGTCTTACTCTTCTGGCCTTTATAGTCTTCCTGCCACTTCTTTTGCAAGGAGTCCAGTGCTTCAGGTGCAGGAATTGTGTAGTAGATGAATACATTGGGACTGGGCTTTACAACTCTTGTATCTTGGTTGGCTATGAATTTCTACTGAAAAGGAGGTTAAAAAAATCTTTCCTAAGGAAGAGAATATCCACTGTTTAACTATATCAAATGAATAACCCTGGAAACATACATAGACATAGCATTATACCGACTGATCAAGTTGTATCTATGTATATGTATGTATCTATGTATGTATGTATGTATGTATGTATCTATCATCTATCTATCTATCTATCTATCTATCTATCTATCTATCATCTATCTATCTATCTACCTATTTGTCTGTCTGTCTGTTATGGTTAATATTTAAAAAATGGCAGCACTCAATCTGGCTTGTAGTTACAGAGCCACCATGTTCCCGACCAGACAAGGCCTGAGGCCAAGAGTGGAGGTGTGCTCCCTCTGACTGCAGCTCATGCTGACCATAGCAACAGCCCTTGCACCCATGAGACACCATCATGGGTGATGGCTCTGCCAATCCTCCATAGTGTCTCCACAATGCTTGACTGAGCCCAGACCATCCCTCCATCTTGACTCCTCACTCTGTCTACCTCTCATAGAGCCCTTTCCCTCTCTCTCTCTCTCTCTCTCTCTCTCTCTCTCTCTCTCTCTCTCTC
>NW_021604577.1:2973876-3041104 GCF_004785775.1 Grammomys surdaster
TCTCTCTCTCTCTCTCTCTCTCTCTCTCTCTCTCTCTCTCTCTCTCTGTATGTGCCATGACTTTGAAAGACAACAAAGGGAAATATATTGAAGTATTTGGAGGCAGGAAAAGGAATGGGGAAATCATATAATTATAATCCCAAAGACTATAAGATTAAGTTTTCAAATTAAGCTACTATATAGTCATATATACATACATACATACATACATACATACATACGTACGTACGTACATACATATGAATATAGATAGATATTATAGCTGCAAACATAGGGAAGATATTATAGATTTGTATGTATATGTTTGTGTGTGTGTATGTGTGTATGTGTCTGTGTGTGTATTATATATGTAAACACCTTCAGTATGAACACTGAACTAGTAAGTAGCTGACCTCAGGGATTTTCGTATTATACTGCCTTTTATTACATTGCAAAATGCCTAAAGAATTTTATCCAATTTATTGTTATATTAGCAAACTTTAGGTCAAAGAAACAAAGCAAGTCTGTAGAAGTATATTTGTGTATATGTCATATATATATTTGTATATGTGTCATATAATTTTATGTTATGCATTGCTTTGGTCTTTAGCCTTAAGTATTAGATTTTTAGTTTTACCTCTGATTTTTAATCTTTTTTACTACATTATTTATGCTTTATTGAGGGACTGTTTGTGTGCGTGTGTGTGTCTGTGTATGTCTGCGTGTGTGTCTGTGTGTGTGCCCGCGCGTGTGTGGGTACCTGCTATGGCTTTCCTGTGGAAGTCAAAGACAAATTTCAAAAGCTTTTTTCTTCCATCATGTTGAACCTGAGGATCCAACTGAGACCCTCAGGCAAGCTTGTGGCAAGTGCTTGGAGCCACATGTGGTCTCCATGTCTCTCACATTTGTTGTTTTAAAGAGTTTATTGCTTTCAAAATATCATTTGAGAAACTTTCTTATTTATTTATTTATTTATTTATTTATTTATTTATTTGTCTTTTAGCAAAATTCACCTAGAGCTTGCTGTGTTTCTTTGACTCAAGGCTTTGCTAATGTAACATTCAACTGGATAGAAATATTTCAGGCGATTTGCAGTGTAATAAAAGGCAGTATAATATGGAAAATCCCTTAGGTCAAACATAGCTGAAGTTTACTAGTTCAGTGTCCATACTGAAGATATTTATCCACTTATGCCTTCAGGTGCTGCTTTAAGGAAATAAGGTAACTATAGTTACCGCAGAGTTACTATAATGAAAATGAGCAAACTATGACAATTGCTATAGTGGCTAGCATAGGGAAGGTTCTTAAACCTGAATGTGAGTGGCTGTCTGAAATCCTTGTCTGGAGCTTCTGCCTGGTATAGAACAGTAAAACAAACATGAGATTTTTAGATACCCAGAGCATGGAGAGTGTCAGAGACTCATGATAAAGGAAATCCTGTGTCCCTCCAGACAGGAAGACTGCTTGAGGGGAGGAGTATGCTCAGATATTCAGGGTATATTTAACTACCATATCTCCTGGTAGCAGGATATTTTAACTAGATATGGATTTCATTTCATATGTTTTAACCCATGGAAATACAATATGTTCAAAGTATACTTAATTTCTGTGTATAACATATTTCCTGCAGAAATGTTATTTTAGTACCTTTGTGGGAAAAAATATGGATAGTGTTTTAAAAGCATCAACAGTAGCACTTTGCTTGGAGAAAGCTTAACACTTTTCAAATTGCAAAGCAGTTGCCACACTTTGTAGTATAAAAAACTGGTCTCCAGACTCCCCAGCACACTGAGTTTGGCCACCTGTCTCATTCCGCTAGTCAAAGTGATGAAAATGCTACAAAGCAGAGAAAGAGGGTTGATTTAATGCAGTCACACTGGGAAGAGGAACAGTTGGTCTTTGAAGTACTGACATGAAGTTTGGGCTTAAACAGAGATCAGTGTGTGTATGTGTATTGTGTGTGTGTCTGTGTGTGCGCCTGTGTGTGTATGCACCATGTGCTTACAGTAGCCTGCAGTCAGAAGAGGACAGATCCCCTAAAACTGGAGTTGTGAAAAGTTGTCTCCATGTGAATCCTCCAACAGCTGGAGCTGGGACTGTCCTTAAACAGTAGCCTGACTGTGGAATCCGTTCCCGTACATGACTGCTTTGTCTGACTTGATACTGGCAGGGTGAGGGATACCCAAGAGGGCTCTAGCCTCTCAGAGGAGAAGCAGTGCTAGCAGTATCTATAAATAAATAAATAAATAAATAAATAAATAAATAAATAAATAAATATTAAAACAAGAAAATAACAGAGGATGGCATTGTGCTGCATGATTTTAATCCTAGCCCTTGGGAAGAAGAGGTATACGTAGGGAGAATTCTGTAGGTTTCAGACTACCCTGATTCACATGCTGCGATTCAGGGCAACCAGGCCTACACAGAAGAAAACCTGTCCCAACAACAATGACAAAAAAGCCATGGAACTTATTTCTTCTGTTCCTTTTTATTATATTATATTTGATCAACATTTTTATTTTCAAGTATCAGTGACATAAGTTAACAGTAGTTATTTTGCACGCGTTGTCCTATGGGACTATACAAACTTCTAAACTGCTTACATTAATTGCATTCATAAATTCTTCATGTGACGTGCATTGGATATAACACTTCATGATAGATACATTTGCTAATAAGGCACAGAAGACAGATACATAACCATGTGTTTAAAATACTAAATAGTATGTGGTAAGAATACTGCTGTAGTACATTGAGGCAAAAATCAGGAAAAGCAGTGTTTACATGAACTCTTCATCTGCAGACTCGAGAAATATTTTGTAATAAGAGCTCCAGAAGATTGTTCCCTCTAAGTCTTACGGTCAGGATCTCATCTAAATTTTATACTGACTATACTATATACACCTGCATGAGTATATTGTCCACCCCTTAAGCTATGTAGCTTCCCCCTCTCTAGCTTTACAATGTTAGTGACCACAGGATTTATTTTTATGTAATATGTTGTGCTGTTGACACTATGCTTGATCAGGGTACATAGCCTTCCTTGGATTCCTGTACTGTCCTTCCTTAGGACATGTGTCTCCAACCCATCTCATATTTGAGACAACTCATACTTATCAGGAAAACAGATGTCTGCCTTCCACTGAACTTGCTGTATAGAGTTCTTTCCTTTTCAGTAAAGGCTCAGAACAACAACAACAAAAAAATGTGACTCCTTTAGATCCTACCTAGATTAAATGACTGTGAATACATCCTGACCCCCATAGTCTTCCCCTCTTCTGCATTTTTTTCCTATGGTCTTAAATTTTTCTAATTCAGATGCAATTATTGTACATATGTATGGGGTACAATATGACAGAGTAATGTATAGACACACATTATATAATGAACAAATCAATGTAATTAGCATATCTATTCTGCCATGTGTTTATCATTTCTTTGTAGTAGGGACATTAAAAAAGCCTTCTAATAGCTTTTGTGAAATATGAATTATTACACTTTACCTCTTAACTCCTGGCAACATAACACTAGCTCTTATCACTTCTAAACAAGTTCTTATCTCTTTACATCTATCTTTCCTATAGCTTATAGCTTTAGATGGATTGATTTTTTTTGAAGTTTATCTGTCTTCTGTTTCGAATGTTCCAACTCTTCTTATCTCAGAGTGATAACCTTGTTAGAATTTTTTAAATATAGATATATCTGTAAGTTCAGGCCTTTGGGGCCTCTCTGACATTATCTCCAAATGTGTGTGTGTGCGCGTGTGCGTGTGCATGTGTGTGCATGTGTGTGCATGCACATGCACTTGAACCTGTCCATTTTCCTTCATACATGTCAGCATAGGCATGGAAATGCTGTTCTGTATGTGGATATGTCAGAGAACAACCTTGAATGCCATCCCTTGCCTTCTATCTTGTTTGAGATAGTATGTTTTGTTGTTTGGCTGATGACAAGCTAATGATCCTTGAGTCTGATGATCACCTGTTTATGACTCCCATCTCTCCTGTAGAAGTGCTGGAATTATATATTCTGACATTTCATATTCAACATTTATGTGGGTACTGGGGATTGAAATTCAGGTCTGAGTGTTTGTTTGTCAAATTACATCAAACACTAAACCAACTCTGTAGCCCAGGCTATCTCACTGATGGTAGTTGTTACTCATAGTTCTTCACAGACAGACTTTCCATACCTTCATCTTCCAGTGCCAGTATGTACTGTGAAGACTGCATGTTTGCTGTTTCTTCTTTGTAATGCTTTTCCTGATTATGTTCTTGCTTATATATTGGAGTCAGCATGTCATGTTGTTTTCTGACTACTCTGACCTCAGTGTTTCCTCCATTTCTACTGTTGTGCATTCTCGCTCAACTCGTTTTACTCATAACCATTAAATACAGTATATATAAGATATATCCTTGTTTCTCGTTCATATTGTTTCTCATCTAAACTTTATGAGAACAAAAACTTTTGTAGACCGTTCACCGCCTGCTGTACTTGTAATTATTTCTTGATTATTATTCATGCTACTACTACTAATGAATAAGTTTGGTGGTTTCTATATGAAAGTGGACCTGTAGCTTGCCTGGGTGATGTCTGTTTGAGGATCACCTTACATAACTATCACTATAACTCATGTTACTATGACCCACTTTGTCTATTATCTGTTGTGAGTTAGTGGTGAGCAAAGATGCATAAATTGCTAGTGTCTATAAGTCACGAACCAGTGATGAACAGAAGCATGTGCCATTCTCTGCTCTGTTACCTTCCCCTCTGTGATGCCCAATAATGCTACATAGACATTGAAAATGTTAATTTTATTGCATTTAGATTTAATCTCTTTTACCATTACTGCTGTCGTTGTGGTGGTAGGTTCACAAAAGAAAATGATGGTAATTTAGATAATGGTAAGTATTTTAGATTTTGTATTATTCCCCATCGAATAAAACTCAATCAATACAATAAGTATATTAGGAAAAATAGCCATGATGCATCCTAGTGTCTGGCTTTAATACTTGATCTTGTCACATTATAAACATAGTGTTCCCCTTAGGACAGATTAAGCCATTTCTTTTATACATAAGATCATTAACCTGCCTTAGTTAATGGAATAACTATTGACTACTTATTTGAACATAGTGAATTCAGTTTGAGTACTAGCCAGTTTTCTAAAATGTGCATCCGATATTCTCTACAATCTACATGATTAAGTCAAGCCAATTTATTCTGGATTCAGAGCCTGTTCTGCCTTTACTGAGCTCAATGACTTTAACTCTCTACGACTTGGGAGGAACCACAACCTAACTTCTGTTTGCTTTTGATGCTGATACTTGACTAAAATTACCTACACTGATATCTGAAGCTTTACCGTACAATATTTTTAAGTGTTTTCTGTTTAAACATATACATCTTTAACTTAAAGGTGTTGAATATTATATGTAAATTTTTAAAGAGAAAAAAATGTCTTTTAACATATAGTAAGTATATATTTCCAGTCCTAAGTATCAAACAGATGGGATTACTTGAAAAAAAAATCTGTATTGCAATGAAAGATTTAGCAAAGAGTCTACAGAATGGGAGGAAACCTTTACCAGACAAAAAACTAATATCAGGAATCTACAAAGAATTGAAAAACTTGAATACCAAGGAAATAAAATTATTACTCAATAAATAGAAAACATGAACTGAGCAGAAATTAAACAAACAAAAACACAAATAGCCATTACTTGTTTTTAAAAGTGTCAGGGAAATACAAATATACATTTCACCAGGATTAATATAGTAAAATTGGCCATCTTGCAGAAAGCAATTTATAGATTCAATGTACTCCCCATCAAAATTCCAACTAAATTCCTTATAGAGATAGAAAGACCAATCTGCAAATTCATTTGGAATATCAAAAAACAAAAAAACAAGATAGCGAAAACTATTCTCAACAATAAAGGAACTTCTGGGGTGTCACCATTCCTGACCTCAAGCTGTACCAAAGAGCAACAGTGATAAAAACTATATGGTATTGGTACGTGACAGGCAGGAAAATTAATGGAATAGAATTGAAAACCCAGAAATGAACCCACACACCTATGGTCACTTGATCTTTGACAAAAGAGCTAAAACCATCCAGTGGAAAAAGGTCAGCATTTTCAACAGATGGTGGGGTTTGAACTGGAGGTGAGCATGTAGAAGAATGCAAATTGATCCATTCTTATCTTCCCATACAAATCTCAAGTCCAAGTAGATCAAGGAACTCCAAATAAAATCAAAACATTTTTACGATTATAATTTTATTGCAACATTTCTCCCTTCTCTTCCCTACCTGCCAACACTCCCTTATACCCATATAATGACTTTCCTTCAAATTTATATGTATATGATCCTAAACATAACCCGTTGAGTCCTCAGAATGCTAGTTATATGAATGTTTTCATGGCCAAATATTTGGCCCTGAACAATCAATTGGTGTGCTACTCCCTACCGTATACACAAAAAGGAAAAGGAATAAAGTCAGATGTCAAACATAAGATACTTTTTTAGCTCATGTTAACATGTGATTTCATAATACTATTAGGTTCACATCTAAAGGAGTGAAAATCAAAAGATTAAAGACTTGGCTTTATCCCCTGTACTTATTGCCTGTATTATTTACAATAGCCAATGTATGGAATCAACAAAGTATCTGGCAATGTGTAAAGACACAATGAAATATGATTTATCCCAAAATTTTATATATATATATATATCACACACACACACACACACACACACACACACACACACACACACACATATATATTTATACACCCCAGGCAGAGGACTACCCTGTCTAGCCACAGTGGGAGAGGATGAGCCTAATCCTTTAGAGACTTGATGCTACAGGAAAGCGGGATGCTGGGTAGGGAGGTACCCTTTCAGAGTTGAAGGGGAGGAAGAATGGGGTTAAGAAGTCTGAGACTTGGGATGGAGATGAAGGTCAACATTTGGGATGTAAATAAATAAACTAATTAATTAAAAATAAAAAAATTAAATCTTAAAAAATAGTATATAAAATTGAAATAGTTTATGATATTGATGGAAAATATGAGATGAAAAAGTTCAGTTATTTTTATTTGCACTATTTGCTATTGTTTATGTGGCATGGAGAATCCCACCAACCTAAATACATCCCATCTTTTTGCCATTCAGCTATTGTAAGGAAGATACACAAGTTTAGAAGCAACATGTACCTGGTGCTAAACAAATTGTTATCATTGCACTATACTTTAAAGTAGAGAAATATAAGCTGCTTACTTAAAATTTCTTATAACAATTTATTATCAAATATATAGCAGCCTTATTTACAGTAGTCAGAAGCTGGAAAGAACCCAGATTTCCTTCAACAGAGGAATGGATACGGAAAATGTGGTACATTTACACAGTGGAATACTACTCAGCAATTGAAAACAATGACTTCATGAAATTCTTGGGCAAATGGATAGATTAGAAAATATAATCCTGAGTTAGGTAACCCAGTCACAAAAGAACACACATGATATGCACTCACTGATAAGTGGATATTAGCCCAAAACTTCAGCATACCCAAGATACAATTCACAGACAACATGAAGCTCAACAAGGAAGACCAAAGTTTGGATGATTCAGTCCTTCTTAGAAGGGGTAACAAAATACTCAAGGGAGGAAATATGGAGACTAAGTGTGGAGTAGAGACTGAAGGAAAGGCCATCCAGAGATTGCCATCTGGGGATCCATCCCATAAACAGACACCTAGTTCAGATACTATTGTGGATGCCGAGAAGTGTGTGCTGACAGGAACCTGATATAGCTGACCCCTGAGAGTCTTTGCCAGAGCTTGCCAAATACAGAGGAGGATGCTCACAGCCAATCATTGGACTGAGCATGGGGTCCCCAATGGAAGAGTTAGAGAAAGAACTGAAGGAGGTGAAGGAGTTTGTAACCAATAGGAAGAACAATAATATCAACCAAACAGAAACCCAGAGCTCCCAGAAACTAAACCATTAACCAAAGAGTACACATGGAGCAACCCATGGCTCTAGCTGCATATGTAGCAGACGATGGCCTTGTTGAACTTCAATGGGAGGAGGAGCCCTTGGTCCTGGGAAGACTTGATGCTCCAGTGTAGGGGAATGCTAGGGCAGGAAGGCGGAAATGGGTGTGTGGGGATCACCTTCACAGAAGCAGGGGAGGGAGCATGGGATAGGGGATTTCTGGAGGGGAAACCAGGAAAGGGGATAATATTTAAAATGTAAATATTATATATTTTTTAAAATTATAATTATAATTAAAACGTTATATATACATATACATATATATATATATACATATATATATTTGACCCTTGATAGTCACTAATAAAATAAATATCAGCACAAATCAACAAACATATCTTAAAATGAAATTATTCCTACTGATTATATTTTATTATAAATTCACTATTTTACTACATGCATATT
Organism: Grammomys surdaster; assembly: GCF_004785775.1. Lineage (NCBI taxonomy): Eukaryota > Metazoa > Chordata > Mammalia > Rodentia > Muridae > Grammomys > Grammomys surdaster. The sequence goes on from NW_021604577.1 coordinate 2,982,321, forward strand.
TCTTCATTCAAACAATAGTCATATTTTTGTTCACTGAATTGATAATAAAATAACAAAATTTACACGATACAAAAAGTAGAAAATTAAAAAGAAATCCTCTGCAGTTCATGAGCGTGGTATTTCACAAGATGCATGCTTTCTGACTCACTCCCAGCAGCTCTTTCTGTCCTACAAACCATTTCCTCACAGTGGGAAGCAAACCATATCATACATCTTTATAAGTGCACAGTGCACTGTAGGGAAAGGCTGTGCATTTTCAAACTGGTGTGGGTGGATCTGCTGACATAAGGAGAACTGAGCTTTTGCTGGACGCTGAATTTTTGTGATTGCTGAACATAAACAATACACAATTACCTCTACAAATGGAAAAATAGAAGAGGATTTTCTCCTGCCCTGGCATGATGTTTAATGAACATATGTATAAATTTATCTATGTATGTATACATGTATCTATGTATCTATCACCTTTTTATTTGTCTATCAACTGGTATAAAACCTTTTATACTGAATTATGTTCTTTCCAATGTCCGTCATCTTAAAAGTTTATTGATTTCCATCCAAAAATTGTATTTTTAAAACTATTTTTGTTTTTACAGTAAAGAGAAGTAATTTCATAGTATGTTATATGTCTAAAATAAAAACAATCATATTAAGTATTTTAGTTTTACCAAAGTATTTAGTATTACCAAAACACATGAGATTAAGTATTTTAGTATTACCAACCCTGTATTTCTAATTAGTTGACTTGTTTTTTGTCTAGGTAGTGTAGGAATTCTTGCACTCATAACATACACAGGAAAGGGCCCATTAAAAGGGGTCCTTGATTTCAGGGACTATAATTTAGTAAGAAAAATAGGTAAAGAACAAAGAAAGCAGTATCAGCTAATTATTTGTGATAGATAACTGTTTTCAGATTACTTTGTAGGACACTTAATGGGGAGGGTCACCACTAGTTATAGCACTTAAAGATGACTTCGGTTTGATCATGAAGGAGGAGACTCCCAAGGATAATAGTGGGCAGTAGTATATTGTGTAAGGAAGCCACAATGAGAACATCAAGTCTAGAATAAAGCAAGGGAAATGGAAAAGGAAGGCAACTGTGTAAAGCGTTATTCAGGAAGCTCTTTGGGGAACTGTTTTGAATTATTTATCCATTCATTAGTTTTTATTCATTTATTGGAGGTATCGGTTCCTATTTTGTCAACCGAGACTTGAAGGAATCCTGACAATTCATTTCTTCAATTGCTATTATTATGAAGTTTAACAACAGAATGATAAGAACGTTAGTTATTACCTTGGTCTTGTTAAAAACAAAACAAAAAACTACTATATTCCTTTGTTTATTTTTGTATGTGTGTGTATTCATGCCTTCCATCACCTTTAGAGGTGAAAAAAAATGTTTTGAGAAAATTGGTTCTTTTCTTCCAACATGTGGGTTCCGGAGATCCAATGTGAGATCTCAGGATTAGTAATCCTTGTTACCTAATAATATTGCTGTTGCTAATTTAAATATTTAATGGGCTAGTTCAATGTAACTTTTCCAAATCTAGTAAATTATATTAAAATCTTTGATATGTAGCAATGATTTTTTTTTTTTTTTTTAGAAAAGCTGTGAAGCTGTGAATGATACAGCAGTTTTAAGTTTCCTTTCTGTCTGCCTGGTGACTCATCCATCCCTCTTTTACTTAGAACGTCATAGATTTTAGTACATAAAATTATTGTAGCTCGGTAAAGAAGTTCATTGTTTGTGTTAACATGTAAAAAACATAAGTCTTTCCCCATAACTGTTCTGCATATTTTAAGTGAAAACTAGTAATGATTTCATTGTGTCTTATTGCAAAGTTAAACTATTTAATAACATTAATATTATCACTAAGTCTATATGACAAAGTAATTTTACTAAATACAAGGAAAGGTTACTAGAGTAGTGTATATTGCCTTAGTAACACAAGAGATTTTAATTTGTGCAGAGACAAAATGAAAAAGACAGAAACTGAAAACTGAATATGTAAATTGCAAATTTCTTTTTCATAACCCACTCCATATTTAGTGGCTTACAAGTTTAACTTGGGAATTGTGACTTTATTGGTTGTGTGATGATCTTAGTGTTCTTTCCAACATGTTCTCTCATGATGATGATAGAACAGGTAGGTTAACAACCATTGCCACACCCTATACTGTACAGTCAAGAAAGGGACTCAGAAGAGTCAAGAATTCTTTAAGTGTACCAAGAGGATGAAAATGTAATTTTATTGGAAATGGAAGAGTACAATTCCACTGTTATTTAGGAAGGGATTATAAAAATATTTGGTCACTCTTAGTATTGATTTATTCTAAGGTTAAGAGTAAAACTGAGGAAGGAAACAGTTCGTAATGAATTAGTGATTGGAGAGAGAAAGGAAAGGAAATAGGAAGAGATGGTGAAGGAACAATGAAGCGTAGAATTGCCTAAGACTGATAATGTGCCTGTTGTGTTTTATCTTGATGTTTCTCAGAGAACATGTGTCATTCACATGGGTTTCATCAGTGTCCTTGATGCTGTGGAGACACTGAATGTTGAGCGATGGGTGAAAATGAGGAGTCCAGGGAAGAAGGCGGGGGGTATAAGGAGCAGAGAAGCAAACGGAATGAGTTAGAGAACCGCAAATAAACCTACAGTCTAATTTTAGCCAAGTCTTAGACAAATTGAAGCATTTGCTAATCAACAGAGTGCAGGAAGTCAGTCTCTTCTTGGCTCAGAGGGGCAACTTGGCATAACAACACATTGTATGTATGGGACATCACACAGTGGTACTTCTGAAGTAACTTCATGAAAAGTTATGGTTTCATGTCTAGTATACATATAGTTTGAGGGTATACTGTAATATTTTTTTCTAATGCATCATTGTACAGAAATGTTCATGATAACTCTTTAGTTTAAGAAACCACTTTAGGCTTATTTACAAAATCGATGGGTCATTAAAGGAGCTTCTTTATTTTAAGAGTACCTCTCATCTCATTTTATTTCAAAGCCTAGAAAACCAGCTGCTGCCAGCTGCCAAGAGTTTAAAATTATGACTGCTTTTCCTTGTGAAAACCAATTTCATAATTCTGGTTTTAATTATGTTTGTTTGCTTTGGAGTTTTTGTGTTTTATTTGTTTTTGCCATCTACTTTTATAAATTTCTTCAGGAGTAAAATTTCGTATGTAATGCACATCTACATAATCTCCAGTTTGGGTTCATTTGTATAGTATTTTGTAAGAATTAAAATAAAAAGTCTGAGCACCTAAAAAGTAAAAGAAACCTTTTAAAGGAAGTCTGATATTTTCATTAATTACTGTGAAAGGATTCCAAAAGCAGAATCAGTGAGTAGTGAGACAGAAGAAAGTTAAAATATCTTTATGTAAATAATTGAAGACAGAAAGGATGAAAAAAAATTCTATGTCTGTGCAACTTGGCAGACAGAATATATGACTGTGTAGAGAGTGATTTGTGAGTTGTGATTTTTGTTGGGGTGATTTGGGACTCATCAACCTAATCCCCTAAATTGGTCAGAAGAACTTCAAGTCTAAGCAGCGCCTTGTGAGTTTGTATACTCAACATGCGGTTAAAAGTTTTATGTAGTGTCTGTTTAACATAAAACTTATGGTCTGTGTTAATTTACTTGTAACAGATAACATTAAAATTTCAGAGATACTGAGGCCTTACCTAAACTCCTATTGTACAGTCAAATCAGAATAAAGTTCACAAGAGTTATGTGGTGTACATCCTAAACTTCTGCATTGTGTAGACCTTTTATACAGCACAGCGTTTTCCATGGTTTCTGAGTGCAAAACTAGGGAAGTGTGGGCTTTGAGCATTCTAGATTTTAGCCAAGGTTTACCACTTACCAGGCTGGCATACCAGCTAACTTAGAAGATGTGACTTTCCTGTTATCCTGTTATGCAAGTACTCAACAGTTTCACCCTCACATCCCTTAAAAAGGCAAAGTAAAACAAATAAACTCCTGCTCTAACTCTTATTTTCTGAAAATAGTTTTACCTAAAGTAGAAAATTAGTAGATTCAAATTTCAACCTAGTAAGGGACTACATATAGTTGTCCTCTTTTCCTTCCAACATTAGAGGAATGGTAATTATTCGTATTTTATTGAGCTTCATAATTCTGTGAGCACATTTATAAGTAAAATGGGATTATTCTCCTATTGTAATAAGTTATTCATCTGATCAAAGTTATCACTGCTCAGTTTTGGTATTACCTGATCTAAAGCTGGCAGTCATTAATGCTGTTAATATATTGGTCTTGGGCTGGGATTCCTGGTCTCACATATTAAATTGTTTGTCACAGGTTGTCATTATCAAGGATCTTGGAGACCAGGTCTATTGATTACTTGGCTAGTTGACTAACATGATAAAGTTTTCAATATTGTCCTTTCATAGGATTATTAAGCTGATGGTACATGACTGAGAAAATAATGTTAAAATATTTCTTCTCCCAAGATCAAAGCAGTCAGAGGTTTCTAAGTTTCTTTTTGAATCAAAACAAAACTTTCCTTGGTTAATTACACAGCTTGGATTGTGCTAAATTTTTTTTTGTCTGAATGAATGAATTTCCTACAATACTCATACATAGTCATCTGCAGTAACTACAGGATCATAGTTTCAAAGCAAAATTCCAAAGCTGTAGGAAAGTTTATAATCTCTGTCAAGTTGTACATATTCAGAAGAATCTCTTGTATTTGATGTAAGTCTCAGTTTGATTTAATATCTACTACTGTAGGCTAATCCATACATTGAGTTGTTTTCCTTCCAAAAGCATTTATAGTTTAAAAAGTTAAAATCACATTGTTTCCATATTTTGCATACTGGAAAAGGAAATGGAGAGAACTTAATCCTTTGAAATAGCTTTTATTTTGTATTGTCCCCCAATCTATTCTTGAAATCCTTTCCTCATCCTCCTGAGAGCTGAAGTTACAGACTTGTATAACTGTCTGCATTCAAAGCAGGTATGTTATCTAAACACATTTTATAATTTAAGGTTGCTTGTTAAACTCCTGTTCTCTATTCACGTATAATCTTCCAAAAGAAAATTAACAGCTCTGGATATACAACTTAACTTTTTTTCTTATAGATGCAGAGTGTAGGCCTGCTGGATGATTTCTAAAAGCAGAAAAAAAATCCAGGGAGGACAAAAAGAGCAAGACAAATGTGTATGAAGATGACACAATGGTTCCCATTATTCTGTATGTAAACAACAAAGTTCTCTGGAGATATATCAGTGGATAAAGGTGTTTCCTGCAGAAGCCTAGGTACCTGACTTATATCGTAGGAACCCACAGACCAACTCTACAAAGTTATCTCCTGGCCTCCTGTGATACGTATGCCCAAACACATAATGAAATGTTTCCACATGTGTGTGCATGTTTGTGCAGACCTCCACATACCTACACACACATAGAGAGAGATGATAAATAAAATTGTTTTGGAATTTGAAAGGATAAAAGCATTGATTTATTCGCGATAGTCTTTCATCTCATCAACGTGGAGATCCTTCTTTAAACTTCCCCTGTAACATGTTGCAGACTGCCTCTCCTAGTTCTTCTCTGTCAGCATCTAAGATCTTTTTTACTTTTTTCTTTTTAATTCACTGTCCCTTGTTGACTCCTCCTATGTAGGAGATTGCAACTGGTGTTTTCCCTACAGAGTAAAAGGAACATACGTATACATAACTATCAATGTACAGCATGGTTGGTGCTTAAGAATCTATGCTAAATTAAGATGCTTTGTGTTACAGTTTGCCTTGATTTAAAATATTCTGTCAGCCTGTATTCTTTGAAAAACCCATGAAGAATGACTTGTGCTGTGGCTTGACATAGCTCTCTAGTCTCTCAGACTTTTAAAAAAAGAAGATATTTTGTATTGCATATTCTTAAGAACTGAAAGAAAGTGCTAGCAATAACACCATGTAATTTTGGTATCACTAAATTTAAAATTTGTGTTAAACTTGCCCATTAAGTCAGGGAAAACTTACTGGATGACAACTTTTTTTTTCTGTGTTTGAAAATGGCTTTTATAAAAAGCTTTCAGACAGACGCTTAATTGAAAACTGCCTTTTAGCTGTAGTGATGCATTTATTTCTTTAAGGTAGACATTTATTTAAGGTAGAAACACATCTATCATGGAGATTTTTAAACATGATTTGACTGAGGTTGTGATCGTGGACCACATACCCTCCTCCTTACGGGTTTAGATGTATTTCTCTGTCCTCACCAGCCTGAGACCATAATGAAGGGAAGAGATCAGCCAAAGGTATAGAGGACATTCCAAAGGAACCCTCTTGTTATCAACATACCAAGAATTAAGTAAAGTATCAAAATACCACCCTGTGAAATACAAACACAGTTGAAAGTGGGGAAGGCAAGTATAAGAGTGAGTCCCGAGTGACTGCAAGTCACACCTCTCAGTTCCTCACAAGTATGAATTCTCATTCCATCTTCCTAGCATTGCTGTCTGATACAGTGCTCATTTGCCATCTCACACAGAGCAACAAATTAGCCAGATTATTTGAAAACATAATAAACAATGCCCTGTCCTGGGTTACTTAACAAAGAAAGCTGTGAGGACAGTTTTATTTATAAAATTCATTACAGTTATAAATTAATGTATTTGTATAACACAAATTTGCAAAGACCGTAGAGGGGAGATTTGATTTCTCACGTAGGGAAAATTCTGAAGGCAAACAAAATCGATAACTTTTTACAGTCATCCCTGGGAAGGAGGTTAATGGACTTAAATGAGCAATTCCTGCCTCCTCATTCCAAGTATGTGTTACTTTTTATCTCTAGGAAGGACTAGAATTCTGAATATTCAGGCGTCTGTAAGTGCTCTGAACTCCAGGTATTCATGTTTTTATACCTAAGTACGAGTCAGTAATTATATTAATTTGATTTACTGCCATTAAGGTGTCATGGATAAAGAAAAAAAAATAAAAACACGTCAGCACTTTGTCTCAGCTTCAAGCTGAATTTATTCCTCCTTGGAATTTTCCAACGGAACACCTTGACTCATTCCTTTCAGTTATAATTTGACTCAGTTATGGAATATCCTCCATGCACAATGGTGTTATGACGCACAGAGAAGACAGGATGATGCTTTTACAGATGATCCAATGATCTGGTTTAGCAGGTGATACAGGCTTATCAGAAAGATGACTGTAGCTTTAAATTTTTTCAACCATGTATGTGGAATATACTGTATGTTATTTTAGCTATTTTTAGGAATATAAACTTATGAACATTCAGCGTTGTTCACTATGTTGTCCTAAATTTAAAGAATTTCTTCCAGAAGCCTGTACAGCCTGGAATGGAGTCAATCGTGTCACAGAATTAGATGTAGAGGTAGCTTTTAAGATTGATGGTCTATGTGGAAACCATATTTCACCCTGCCGCTGGGATACAAGGCAGAAGACATATGCTTACTATGTGGTGCTACACAATGCACCTCTCAGAGGGTGGGAAAACACAGCCTTGTATGTAGGAGGCTGATGCTGGGGTTCCTAAGCTCCTAGGTGTTCAGTCGCTGCTGGAAACCAAATGGAGTCAGAAGAAAGGGTCCGGGGTCCACAGGTCTATGATGAGGAGCCCAGAACTGGGAGCTTCCAAACTCCTGAAATATCCAGATGCCACTGAGTCACAGGAAGTTGGGAAAGGAGTCTTCCCTAAGACTTAGGAGTCCAGGGCTGGGGTTTAGGGGAACTCCATCTAAGCTCATAGTTGAAATTCCTTAACTTAGAGGCAGTTGTTTGTCTTGGAGCGTGCAGGAAGCATAGACATCACAGCTCTGTAAGCTAAGGGCTTCTCCATGGCTCCCCACAGCGTTTCTTATTGAAAGAGACAATCCTTGGCTCCCAACTGTTTATTGATTGCTCATCATGGAAAATGGATGCATATCAACTCCTCAGGGTGGACCAGAGACATAATACCGTTTGCAGGAAGGGATTTCTGGGAAGGGACAGTGATTGGCTAAAACCTCAGAGCCTCTAGATATCTCATTAGTATGAGCAACTCTGTTCTGGGCCTCCGTGACTACAGGTCACCTTTCCTATGTGAGAAGTGTGGCATGTGTTCCAGGCCAGGAGTCTGCTAGGGAGCAGGGAACCACCTATCATCTCAGGTGCCTGTGTGCCAGGGACTCTGAACCCTCTCAACCTTACCATGTTTCCCTGGCAGGGTCCATTGTCCATTGCCATGTAGCTCTCTAACTTTACTGCATGCTTGCTGCTAACTTCTAAAATAATCCTAAAAACTTCCTTGCTCATTCTGAGAGTTAAAAACTTATGGCTCTATTAACACCTGCCATTAAACACCCAGCTGGGAGTTAGGCAAAGCAACTTTTTTTCTGATCTCCTCAGTAACTTAGACGATGGACTCAAAGCCTGTCAGTGAAGATCTCAGGAAAACATGGGACACTTTGAAAAGTGATTTTAATCTGTATTTCTAAGTTATTTTCCCTCAAAAAGAAGTTCTTCTTTCACTCTTTGTCCTTAGTATTTATACCATACATAATCACATGGTAAAATGTTCAGCACAAGTTTACACATAAATTCAAATAATAATTTGAATGAGAAGTTTACAACACAGATGTTTACATATATATCTGTTACTATTAGACATTCATTATCTGTCACTATCTCTCAGGTTCATAGACAGTTAAAGTCCATAACTAAGTTATTGTTGAAATTTTGTATAGATAAACCCAGTCAATATTTTATCTTCTGTCATTGCACATACAATAAATCATTAGTTTCCTTTTTATGATCTTTGGCTAATTGTTTTACAACTTTTGGAATGTGATCTAAGTTGTAAAAGCCACCTTTCTGTCTCAGAAGCAATTAACTCATGACTCTTGAAGACTGGCAGAGTTCTCATTGCTTTAAAAGTAGAGAGGATTTAATAGCAGACCTATTATGAAGAGATTAATAATTTCTAGTATAATTTTAGGAATTCTTATAGAATCATCGCTAAGATTTAAGAACCTCATTGTTCTGCAGAAATCTGCTCAAAAGGGTGGACTAATACCTAGCAATTGTTATATACATTTAATAATAACAGGAAAGTCATATTAATACAAGGAATCTTTCCTCAAATATTCACTCCAGCCTGGCTTAGAAGAACAAATCCATCATGGCTTTACAATCTATGGTAAAACATCTCAGGAATATCATCTGATAGTTGTTGGCTTTTCCTAGATGGTTCCTGTCAAATTTCTCTATAGAAAACGGAACTAAAAATTAGCTAAAGAGTCACACCACAGAACAGGATAAAATCTTTGTCAGCTATATACCCAACAGAGGATTGGTATTTAGAATATACAAAGAATGTACAAAATTAAACATGGAAAAAAAACAGTTGAATTAATAAATAAACTTTAGGAATTGAATGAAAAGTTCTCAAAACAAAAATGCATTTTTAAAATTGTTTTATTTTATTTTATTTTATTTTAGTGGAAGTGTTACTTTTTTTCTTAACTGCTTATTGAAAAATAGGATACTATTTTGATCTAAAGTTTTATAGTAGACATGCTCCAGGAGAACTCAAGCAGATTCTCTCATGTAATGTTTTAGAGTCAATGGCTTTGATGGAATTTGTAGTATAGCAAAGCACTGAATCAGAAATGCCTTGACCTGAGCCCTTTAGTTTTTTAGGTACCACTTAATACAAAGCAGCAATCTTACAGAATTGGCTGATGTATTGGTACATATTGGTTATGGAAACCAGTTTCTGATATATACCCAAGTAAAGCCTGTGAGTTACTTTTAAGAAAGCTGCCTAAACTCTAACATTAATGTCTTTACCTGTAGAAATACACTATAAACTACTTACCTGATGGCAATATTTTAAAGATTCAGTGATCTATTCTATTATCAAGGTAAATCGTATCAGTGCTGCATGTTAGTTTTTGTTATTAATATTAGTAATATTTTGTAGGGCGATGAACCAGGGGGAAGACAGGGCAAGGGTCTAGACATTGTCAATAGAGGAATCCTACAAAATAGCCTTTGAACTCACTGGATTTTCTGAAAAAGTACAGAGTGGAGGTAGAAGAGATAATGAAAGTAGGATAGTGATCAAAATCAAACTTCACAATGATTCTCCACCATAGAAACTTCAAAGAGATTTATAAATAAGGACATAAGTCATTAAAATCGACTTTAAAGGATGGCTGAGAAACACTTTCTGAAGATGATGAGCTGAGTAATTCTCTTTACAGGTTAGCTATTAGGGAGAATCCGTTGATTAACCTTACTTAATGGTCATATAAATATTCTTAACTCTAGTCTTTTTACTTAACTTTTACATGAATTTTATCACGAAACAACCAATGTACAACTAAATGGATGTATTGTAGTTGTGTTGATTCATGAAATTTGAGAAAAGCATATGCATTTATAATCACTTTCTTAATGAAAGTATAGAATACATCCTTGGCTACTATCTCCAACCTGAATATTTTCCTTTATATCTAGCCTCTGTGACACAACCACAGCCATGGCTAAGCTACTTTTGGTGTTTATAGGTTAACTTTGTGTGTTCTTATACGCTGTGATGTAAAATGCTATTTTTAAAATTTGGCTTATTTCATTTGATTTGAATATTCAGTAAAAGTCAACTCTGAGACTATAGAAAATAAATATAGTACGTCAACCAAATAGTTGGTACTTTTAATGAAAGCTTTGAAAGGGAACAAAGTGTAGAAAAATTGAGTCATGGGGCAGTGAGCATTGTAGGCCCACACAACTTTGCCTGGCGTAGGCATTGCCTCTCTGACTCACTTCAGGTATTAAGTATTTAAGATGCATGGCTGAGGGTGGTTCCTTCAACATAATTAATACTTTATTATGCTGTCATGTCCTTGAGTCAGTCCTTCATGTGAACATTCACAAGCATTGGGATGTTTTGTGAGTCCCTCTCCCTTTAAGTCCACAGAATACATGCTATATTTTTAGTTTTTATTTTTGTCGTATGATGGGTATCAGTCAAAACCAACTGTTTGGAATGTTCTAATGGTCTTGAACTCTCCAGTTCCCGTGTTAGACACTTATTGTGCTTAGCATCATCATTCTTCCACAGCACACACAACTGTGTTAGCCTATTCTAGGAATGACAAAGAAAATAAAGTTATGGTATTTGTTCTGTAAAAGAATGTATGTGTCAGAATAGACTCTATGAAATGAAGTGGAACCCCAGCCACACCTTGCAAGCAGGTAAGATTTCATTGGTAGGGAGGGTCAATCATTCTCACTTGAAAAATAAATGCATTAAAATAAATACAAAGACTATGGAGAGACATAGAGGAAATTGGGACACAAGCATAACATATCATACTGAAATTACCTAATACTATAGAATTGGCATGCAAAAAAACAAGTTAAAAAAAAGAAAAACAACAAAAAACCAAAAAACAAAACAATTCTGTTTTATGCATCTCTGTCTCTAACATCTGTTTCAGTGCTGGTGTCTTAGTAGGTACATGATTCGTTCTAATTGGAGAATTGAAGAAATGAATGGCATCTCATGACCACAATTGGTCCTAGAAAGAAGTGCCCATGATCAGCTGTTCACACAGTTATGACCCACAACCATGCTATTCTTTAACAATTAACATGATTATAAGACTAATGAGAGTACAAAGACCACTTAAGACTTTCTCCCATTGCTCATCAAAGGCCTGCATCTAAAAATGTGTTTCCTAAGAGTGACAGAGACCCACCATTTGTCTCTCTAAGACTCATTTATCTATTATAGGTTTCCCTTGTGAATATTACCTCCTTTGGAGGACTCTGTAGAAGAATATGTCCTTTTATGGTAAATTGAATTTGTTATCAGAGTCACAGTACATACATTATATGCTCTAGAACTTCATGATTGAGTCTGAGAGTAATATCAGTAATCAATATCAGAAAATTGTTACTGAAGTGGGAGCGGGCTTTATTTTTAGAGTTAATTGTACTTTATACAGGACTATTGCTTACAGTACACTGTGGATCTGAATTCCTTTTAAAGAGAAAAAAATATACTAACTTTTGTTATTCTGAATAGCCTATAAATTGTATTAATTTGTTCTACATTTTGAATTTCACTGGTTTCGGATTAAGTTATACTTGGATATGATTTAAACAGCAAACTTCTCTATGAGATATGCTTTGTGGTAGCTCAATTCAGAAAATAATTGAGCAGGGTCTTAGCTAAACTTCGCCTTAGCCTGGCACAGATTTTCAGTTAGTGCATCTCCTGCCAAACTTTAACAAATAAGTGAGAGAGCGTGAATGGCAGATACCCAATCCCAGCAGTAAGAGTCGGGATTTCTTCACATCAGGGATTAGCAGTTTTCCTTTGCCATAAAAATGAGTCCAAATATTCTGTTCTGTAAAACTGGCGATAAAATTTAATGCAATTTGACAAAAGAAAGCCATTTTGAGAACTTATTAGATTCTTGTTCGATGCCAGTATAATGATGAAATATCCTGTCTTGGCCCAAAATTAGGCTATGATTGAGTTAGAGAGACATTTTCCCCAACAGTTCATCATTATTTGTTGATTAGTCATCATACTTAAAAATAATGCTTAGTGATGTCACTGGAAAATTCCCTTCTCTTGACTGTAGGTAGACAGTAAAAGCATTACAAAATATCACACAATGCAGCTTTATCCTATTTTTTTAATGTAGCGCCTATGAAAAATGTCTTGGTGTTGCTGATGTGTAGCATCTTATTAGTATTTTAGTAAATGAAATTAAGACATATTTTCACCTTCCTGCACTTATGAAAATAGTTATATCAAGTATCATTATCACCTGTGCTTCATGCGTCTTTAAGTCACTTTGATAACATTTTCACTCTGTCTAGACTGTACCTCATCTTTTTAAACTCCAACTAAATTTTTTAAGATCTGATTTATGATTCTAAAATGTATGCAAATGAGAAAAGAAATAAAATTATCTATGTTTGTCAATAAATGTGTTTATGTAAATCTCTAAGAAATATATGCATATAAATACAAACTATGAGAATTAATAAGATAATAGGATATTAGAGTAAAAATCAGTGAGTAAATGCCATTTGTGTTCCTATGCCTAGGCAATGCCAACTCAAAATGAATAAAGAAACTCAACTTATAATACCTTGAAAAACACCTAGGAATAATATAATGTAAGGAAGCTATATACAATAAAAACTACAAAACATCATTTATTAAATTAAAGAAGACATAAACACATGAAAAAGTTTTAGTTTTAAATTTGTAATTTGATATTGATAGACATATTGACTTGATGGGTATATTGAATCAAATTACTTTATTTAGCAGAAAATAAAAATTTGTCACAATTATCATTATGTTAGTATTATTGTTGTTGTTGTTGCTATTGTTGTTGTTATTTAGTAGCCAACTATATCTGATTCAAACTGATAATGATCTGGGAAATCCACAGGGCCTTGGGAGCTTACTTGATGTCACATTCCCAAAAGAATATATTTAGTGTGTCTCTTATCAGCCTTCAACTCCCAACATCGTCTCAGTGAGAATGTTGGGTATTTGGGTCCCTTATGATGTGGGATACAGGGAGTGCTGGTTGAATAAGATCAAAGTATAGTGCATATGTATTAAATTCCAAAGTATGAATTTAAAATATTAAATGAAGAAGTATTTTCCCTGAAATAGATCATCAAACTCTTTCAAAATTCAAACTGAAATTATTGTATTTGTAACACGGGCAGGCCTGTTTACACACTGAAGGCCTAAAATCAGCCATAGGCCTAAAATCAGCAATAGGCCTGTCATACATGTATACTAACACCAAGTCTTGGGTCTCTGTGAAAAAACATTGAAACAAATGGCTATAAGCTAATGTAAACAGGCAGTTTTTGTGATAATTTACCAGCCTGAGTAGTCATCGACCTTGTAAATAGGTAGCCTTGGCAGACAATTCCAACTTAGATAAGGACAAGTGAGTCATAGGCAGAGTCATAGTGACCTGTCCCCTGAACCTTCACCCAGCCAATACCCGGTTCTGAAAGATATCTGTATTCCCCCTGAACACCCACACTACAGTGTCATCCCCTTCCCCACATCCTGTCTTTCTGTGTTTATAACCCCTGTGTGAATGAATTATGATTTGAGAAAAAAATAAATAAATTATTTATAAAAAAAAAATAACTCCCCCCAAAAAAAAGAAGATCTTGAAAGACTAATAGTATCTGATGTTAAATTTTGCTATGAAACTGTAGAAATCTTGATTATATAATATTAGACATAAATCAATGATTTGTAATGTGGCAAATAACTTGCCATTTTATCAGATTAACTTTTGATGATTTTGTTTTGCAAGGGTTTTAAGATAATTATATGAGGAAACATTAGTCTTTTGAGTTAATGGTCTTGAGAAAACCAGATACACATATGCAATATAATGATATTGGGCCTGTCTCTTCATGGATCACTCACCTGACTCTATCCCAAGCACATCAGTGCACAAAATGGACTGAAAAGAGGTCATGAACTTGAAAGGAAAGGGAGGAATGCAGGAGGAATTCAAAGAGGGCAAAGTGGAGTAGAATGTAAATATAACATTTATTTATATATAAAATTCTCCAATATATATTAATTCTCTATTGAAAATAGAATTTTAATACAACATATTCTGATTATTGTTATTTTTACAAAAGGGGGATGGGAATTGCTTTTCCAAGGCAAAAGTTATTTTTAATAATCATCTTCATTACTGACTGGGGACAGAAAGTTCAGCCTATGTTGAATAAAGCTTTGGATGTGCCATTGGCCTGTCTGACTGTAGAGATAAAGTTTTCAGGGTTCTGCTGGGTTTTATTCCTAGTTTCCATGAGTACTAATTGCAGATGTCAGATTATTCACAGTGTAGGGGTTGTGGCTCCTCTTTGGAGGATACTTATGCTGTTCTCTTATTTTCCCTTTACTTGGTGTTTTAATATATATATATATTTTTTCTGTTTGAGTGAGGTGAACTCACTCTCTAAGTAGACCATTATGGGCTCCAATTAACAGTGGCTGATCTGAGTGTTCACTTTAGTAGTCATCTGTATAATTTAATGCTAATATTAGTGAATGTAATCATCCACATTATTGCTGTTACTGCATTTAAAAATAGCTGGGTCCCCAGGTAACACTATGTTCAATTTTCTGAGATACTGCCAGACTGCCTTCCAAAGTGGTTGTACCAGTTTACAATCCCACCAACAGTGGAGGAGTGTTCCTCTTTCTCCACATCCTCGCCAACATGTGCTGTCACCTGTGTTTTTGATCTTAGCCATTCTGACTGGTGTGAGGTGGAATCTCAGTGTTGTTTTCATTTGCATTTCCCTGATGACTAGTGATGCTGAACACTTCTTTAGGTGCTTCTCAACCATTCGAGCTTCCTCAGTTGAGAATTCTTTGTTCAGCTCTGTGCTCCATTTTTTAATAGAGTTCTGTGATTGTCTAGAGTCTAATTTCTTCAGTTCTTTGTATACCTTGGATATTAGCCCTTTATCAGATGTAGGGTTGGTGAAGATCTTTTCCCAATCTGTTGGTTGCCGCTCTGTCCTATTGACTGTCCTTTGCTTTACAGAAGTTTTGCAGCTTTATGAGGTCCCATTTCTCAATTCTTGGTCTTAGAGCACAGGCCATTGGTGTTCTGTTCAGGAACTTTTTCCCTGTGCCTATGTGTTCCAGGCTTTTTCCCAGTTTCTCTTCTATTAGTTTCAGTGTGGCTGGTTTTAGGTGGAGATCCTTAATCCACTTGGAACTGAGCTTTGTACAAGGAGATAAGTATAGATCAATTTGCATTTTTCTACATGCTGACCACCGGTTGGACCAGCACTATTTGTTGAAAATGCTATCTTTTTTCCATTCGATGGTTTTAGCCACTTTGTCAAAGATCAAGTGACCATAGGTATGGGGGTTCATTTCTGGGCCTTCTATTCTATTCCACTGATCCTCCTGCCTGTCTCTGTTCCAATGCCATGCAGTTTTTATCACTATTGCTTTGTAGTACAGCTTGAAGTCGGGGATGGTGATTCCTCCAGAAGTTCTTTTATTGCTGAGAGTAGTTTTCGCAATCCTGGGTTTTTTGTTATTCCAAATAAATTTTAAGATTGCTCTTTATATCTCTGTGAAGAATTGAGTGGGAATTTTGATGGGGATTGCATTAAATCTGTAGATGGCTTTTGGCAAAATAGCCATTTTTACTATATTAATCCTTCCAATCCATGAGCATGGGAGATCTTTCCATCTTCTGAGATCTGCTTTGATTTCTTTCTTCAGGAGCATGAAGTTCTTGTCATACAGGTCTTTTACTTGCTTGGTTAGGTTCACACCAAGGTATTTTATATTATCTGTGACTATTGTGAAGGGTGTCATTTCCATAATTTCTTTCTCAGCCAGCTTTTTCCTAAACCAAGGCCGCCCTTAATATGGCCGCTAACATTGGGGAGCCTTCCTTTATGACAATATTACACCCCAAACTCACAAATGGTTGGTAACTTGAACATTTAGAAGGGACTAGGATGTCTGTGAGTTAGCCCAATGACGGGATTATTGTAGGTCCATTTCCCAGGGGCCCACCCAATGCAGCCGAAAAGTAGTACGTGGTGCTGGGAGTGGGTGCAGCCTACATGGCCTAAGACAGGGCTCTCACCCTCCTTTCACCCACCTCGGGGTCCCTTGACGTTGCCCATCGTCGACAGCCTAAAGCCTTCGACCATCGATGTGACTCGTCTCACATCAATGTTTTGGGGTTGTGAACTTGTCTAAGACCCCCCATAATTAGACATCCAAATTCAAAATTCACATAGTTGGGATTGATCATAAGATGCCTTCTCTAACTAAACAGAGAAGGGGGAGATGCCAGAACCCAGGACCCTCGCCCTTACCCTCACCCCCTACCTTTCCCCACCTGCACAATGTCCCCTGAAGCTTGGCAACTGCAAGATCCTGCTTGGCAACTGCAGATAGACTCAAAGCAGTGTACCATATGTTCTGAAGAATAGCAGGGAGACCATAACTCAAGCAGTCTACCATATCTTCTGAAGAATAGCAGGTAGATCATAATTCAAGGCAGTGTATCGTATAGACCATGACATTTTTCAAGGCACAGGCCAAGAAGATTCTGTACTTTTCCACCACCTGGCCCCTCTTACCCCCTGCCCTTGTAAAACATGCTGTAAAAAAGCATTTCATGTTCAAAAAAATAAAAAATAAAAAATAAATAGTTGGAGACAATTGACATTCTGTGGTAACTGTGGGGGCATAGTCTAAATAGATGTGTTCTACCTGGCTATAGGTTTGATCACAAGGGCTAGATCTAACTTCTTACATGAGAAGTGTCTATACTAAATCCACTTCTAATATAATCATTTTTACGTGGTTTTGTGAATGTGTATTTTACTGTATCTTCTTAGCTAATTTTAATTTTAGGAATAAAATTTGATTGACAGGCAAACAAATGGAATTCTTTGAATAGGTATTTTCTTAAAGAAAATATACAGCATCAACACACTTGAAAAGATCTCAAACATCATTAATTATTATGGAAATGAAAAGCAAAACAACAATGAGATCTTGCTACAACCAGTAAAAAGGACGTAAAAAAGTGAACAATAGCGAGCGTTGGTGGGTTGATATGGATGTAAAAGTACTGGAGCTATTACATATTATAGTGGGAATATAAAGCTTTTATTTTAGTTTGCAAAGCTTTAACGTATGGACTGTTTAAACAACAGTTGCATGAGTATAGGTATATACATAGACAGGAAGGAGGGGTAAACAAGATGGTTTGGAAGGAGTAAAGAGAAGGGAGAGATTAAATAATTATATTTTATTTCAAAAAGATAAAAAAGGAAAAAATAAAAGCCAGAATTCAAAAGGTTAAACAGTACCATCAAATGGCCCAGTGATACTAGTTTTGAGAATACACTTAAAAAAATAAAAATAGATCTACAGAAAATCTTGTACCTGGATGTACACAGCAGCATTATTTATGATGCTCTAAGAATACAAACAACACGAATACTAGTCAGTGTATTAATGGGTTAATAAAATATACTAAGACATGCAAAGATCTTGGAGATAGTCAAGAAAGAAGATGTGAAAAGCCAGACCTTGTGTGATTCCACTGATACAAATATATATAAAAGGCAAATTCATAGAAGAGGCAGTTTGAATGGCTGATGAGCTCTTGGGATCTTTGTCTACACCTTCAATTGCTGAGATCACAGGCACCTGGAGCCACAGTCAGCTCTTGACATTAGCTCAGTTAGGTGTTGAGCATTCTAACTCAAGTGCTCATGCTTTCACAATGAGTGTTCTTACCCATTGACTCATCTCCTCCCCCAAGGTGTGTATTATTTTGTGATAGAGTATTTGTAGAGTAAACAGTTAAATGCCTTAGGAATGGCTTATTCACAAACAGGTTGAAATGTTGTTATTGCAGTGGAGTATATAGAACAGATTGCATTCAAGTGTTCTGGAGAAATAGTTTAGTGGTTATTTGATCATAGCACTTGATGGTCTTGAAGAGGATACTGTATATGATTTCACACAGCAAATCACCAACTTCTTTTTCTAGCTCCACTTTCAGGGAATCTGGGGCCTTCTTCTGACCTCTGTCAGAACCAGACATGCATGTGGTGGACATATATTTAGAAAAACACTCAAACAAATGAAATAAAAATAATGTATCTTTAAGTGTAGTGTCCAAAGTGAAGGTCCGTGAATTATGGTTAAATATGTTCATAGTAAAACAATAAACTTCAGAAGAAATGCAATGTAATGTGAACAATGACTAAAAAGGAAGTTCCAATATGGTGGATCAAGAATAGATTTTTCATAAAGGGTTACTAGAGAGAGCATAAGGCACTTTTTATTCAGAAACTATAAAGGTAAAAGCATTTGTAATGGACTTTATCAGGCACATCTCACTTCCCCTTTGATGGTCTGTATCTCCATATCGATGTCCTCATGCTAGTCTGCCTTTTGGCTCTAAAGGTTTTCTTAAATTTCTCACAGGATGGATGCTAAAAGGATATACGTTGCTTATACCCCAACTCCTAGAAAAGATTTATAGTGGAAAATAATAAAAAAAATGACTTATCATTCTTGTCGAAACATATGACATAATCCTACCCATTCCCCAGGTCTTCTCAATGAGTTCTTGAAGCCGGCAAAAATAACTTATTCTTTAATAACAGAACACTGGAAAGCATCCACTTCTTACTTGGATATACAGTTCTAGAATGATGCTTCCTAAGACCATTTTACAAAATAACCAATTTTACGGACATAAAATTATTTTGCATCCATATCTGGAATTAAAGACAGAATTAGAAACAGCATTAGGAGGTAGACAGAATGATAAATTAAATCTAGCTGGTAGCAAAAGTGGCCTGAAAGGAGCATAACCAAGGCTGTGAAATAAGGTCTACTAAGTGCAGTCTGATGCCAGTACATTATCACAGGTAACAGTTTATTGGGGTAATCACTTAAGAGGAAAAATGGTTTAATTTAACGAACATCAGTATTATTAAGAATAATGTAACAGCTATGGATTGCATCTGTCTAATCTAACGTCTTACTGGTCTGCTAATTAAGTTCACCTTGCTTGCTTAAAAACTAACTGTGCGGTCTTGGCTGGACACATTTTAACTTCCTTCTCAAACAGTAGTGCTCAGTCCCAATATGCCCAGTGGTAGGTAGGTCTTCCTAGAGATTGTGTATGGGAGCAATGAAAGGTGACACTGTCACTTGTTATCTGACATGGATTGATAGATACTGATATGATTGAAATACTGGATTGAAAGGTCTTTAGGTGAATGTTCTGCTGCCCATGAACATGATTATAGGAAATAATAATAATTATTTTATACATTTTTCAAAATAGAAAAGAAAAGATATTGGATGTTCTGACAAATGAATTGATTAATTAATTTATAGACTTGCAAAATTTTTGAAGTCATATGCATTCTTACCCTAGCTTGACAATACCTAATGTATTGATGCATCACATGGAACCCAATATGCAAGTTATATTCATTAAAATCTATAAACAACAAATGGAACAATGTACATGTGGATGTCCTATAGAGGACATGGAAAGAGAGTGAAAGGTTGAGCTTCAAAGTGAAGAAAATTGAGTGAGCATAGGTAGCTTATTAGATATTCAGCATGTGCTGGTTATGAGAACCAATCAAATGTCTTCTTTAAACTCTCTTCACCTGCACTGGCTTTATCCTATGCCCACAAATTTCCATTTTATTCATTTTAAAACTATCATTAGCATCTCAGATTTTCCTAAGCACTGTGTTTGCATTCCTGTTTAATTCTAATATCACCTGTTGAGTTGCATATTGTTATTTCCATCATGCGGGTGAAAAAAAATGAAATAAAGTTGTAAGTAATTTCTTCAAATTCATGTCGCTATGGTGAGTGGACAAGCAGAATCTGAGACACAGGTTAAAATATCCTTGAATATGCATCTATTGTCCTCGAACCTGATTGGTAGCCACCACTGAGAAGTCATTGGTAACATATATTTAGATATTTCAAAAGTTATTGTGTTTTATAGTAAAAAGTCACACAGGGTATTTATTGATTACTAAAATACCTGAAATAAAATTAAAGATTCTATATCTATAATTGATCATATTATATCATGGTCAGATATCCCTGTATATAGATGCATTTCTGAAAGTATTTCAGAGTCTGAGATGATTTTTAAAGCACATGTTAGATGTGATAAAGTACATTAAGGAGGAAATAAAATTTTAACTTGAATGGAGAAGTGGGCTTTAGAAAATGCTTTATAAAACTTTTTTGAAAATTATGTACTTGATTACTGATTTAGTTCATAATCCTTTTTCCCTTTATCTACTCCAACTCCTCTTGTGCCTCCACCTCTAAAATTAGTGATCCCTTCTTTACTTATTGTTTTACACACATGGGTACGGTGCATGAGCTTGTGCTTGCAAGCATATATAGTCACATTCAACCTGCTCAGCCCACTTAGTTTTAGTCCTATTAATGTGATTTAGATTGAATAACTAGGGGTCTCAGCTTTGGAGAAGGCTCTTCCCTCCTCTCTCAGCAGTATTTTATTGCCTAGAATTATTCACCTAAGAGTGGCTCCCAGTGACAATTCCTCCATCTGAGTTGGCATGTCACTTGGTGTTATCATCATGCAGGTGTTGCTTATGCTACAGTATTTTGAAGATTCCATAGGAGAGACTTCTTTGTTTTATATATAGAAGTCACCATCTTACAGAAGACATCCTAGTCCTCTGGGTTTTATAATTTTTCTGCACTCTCTTCATATATAACTGATACATGTATACATATATATATATATATATATATGTATATATATATATATATATATGTGTGTGTGTGTGTGTGTATGTATGTGTATGTATGTGTATGTATATGCATATGCATATCTATATCTCTCTATCTCTATCTGTATATCTATCTCTCTATCTATCTATCTCTCTCTCTATCTATCTATCTATCTATCTATCTATCTATATATCTATATATCTATCTATATATCTATCTATCTGTATGTATGTATGCATCAGTTGTCAGTGGTCTGATGTTCTGTATATTTTGACGTGCTGTGGATTTCTGTAGTAGCTTTTATATACTGAAAAACAAAACCAACCCACCAACCGACCAACCAACCAACCAACCAACCATTCTTCTATGATGAGGGTTGAGAGCTACACTTATCTGTGGAAATAACGACAAGTTTTTAAAATGGTATTAGAAATTAGATTGGTTTAGGAAAGTGGTATTGGTAGGTCTTCTTTAGGTTCTATACCTCACTAGCCATGGGTTGGTAGCTAGATAACAGTATCTGGCATGAATCTTCTGTTGAATGTACCTCAATTCTAACTTTCATGATTGGATCACTGAGGACCTCTTAGACTGATCATGACTGTGTTCATAGGCTTTTCAGCTTTTGAAAAATACTGATTATTGCTCTCTCCAGGAACCTTGCATGGAATCTTTGCCTTCTATGACACCTGTTTCTCAGGGAAGACATGTCTATACTCTTACTCTTTGTTCCACCAACACCATTGTCCAAAGCAAAGTATCATCATCATCATCATTATCATCATCATCACCATCAGTAGTAGTAGTAGTTGTGGTTGTTTTTTTTCTTTGTCTTCATCTTCTTCAAGAAAACTAAGTACACTGGAATAGCCTATGTTGTTATGGGTACCTTGGATTTCCCTAACTAAGAATTTGAAGAGAAGTTTCCTGTTGTTAATAGTTGATTGTTTTAGAGTAGAGCATTGTCACCCGAAATGGCATTACTTCAAATGGCATTACTTCACACACACAGACACACACACAGACACACACACACACACACACACACCATATATACATATTCATTCATATGTGTTTTAAGTAAATAGAAAATATTTTTTCAATATGGCTTTTCAAATATGTTGGTGATTTTTGTTCATCCCTAGCTCCTCTATTACCCTCTCTCTCCTCATCCATGCAAAGTTATTCTGTTTTCCCCTTCACAGATCCCATGTTTCACTGTATTCCTCTCTAAAGATTCCCCCACTGTGGTCCCTTAAATAGGATGTCATCAAGAGCTTCTCTACAGAAAAAGAAACAACTGACTGAGTAAAGAGGAAGTCTGAAGATTAGGAAGGGAATCTTTGCTGCTATACATATGTTGGAAGATTAATATTCAGAATATTTAAATAATTCAAAAACACAATCTCAAGAAAACAAATGACCCAATTTTAAAGTGAGCTATGGATTTAAACACAGATTTATCAAAAGAAGAAATAAAAAACATCATGAAATATTCTTAAAATGTGATCAACATCTTTAGCAATTAGAGATATACAAATTAAACTACTTACAAGGTTCATTTTGCACAGGTCATGGTGAGCAAACCTAAGGAAATTACTGACATCAAATACTGGAAAAGATGTATGGGAGGCAGATTCTCATTCACTGTTGATTGGATTACAATATAATGCAGGTGCTATGAAAATCATTGTAGAGAATTCTTACCCGAAACTAAAAGTAGATATGTTATATGACCACTCCTTGACATATACCTAAAGGTATCATCATCCTAATATACAGGTATGTTGTCAGCTATGCTTATTGCCACTCCATTCCCAATTCCAGAAAAAACCTAGATACCCTTCAAGTGTTGATTGAATAATATAAATTCGATTCTTGTACACAATAGAATTCTATTCAAATCTAATGAAAAGTTAAAAATGAATATTGCAAGTAAATGAATGGATCTAGAAAATATTACGCTAAATGATGTAACCCACACCAAGAAAGACAAATGTATGCTATCGCTTATTTTTATTTTGTCCCATAATTTATATATTTTTTATTTACAATACATCCCATTCACAGCCCCCAAACCCCCCTCAGTCCCAGCCTTACAAATCCCTTGCCCCATTACTCCTTCCCCTTTTCCTGAGAAAGTGAACCCTCTCCTAGGGTACCACCCCACCCTGGGACATCTAGTCCCAGCAGTACTCAACACCTCCTTTTCTACCAAGGCGCAACATAGCAGTCCAGGTAGGGAAGGGAATCCAATGGCAGGCAACAGAGTCAGAGAAAGCCCTCGTGCCAATTGTTAGGAAACCCACATGATCACCTAGCTGCATATCTGCTACAAATTTTAAGGGGCCTAGGTAAAACCCCTTCACGAACTTTGTTTGCTTGTTCAGTCTTGTGAATCCCTACAGGCCTAGGTTAGTTTACTCTATAGGTCTTTTTGTGGTGTCTGTCCTTGACCTGTCCAGCTCATTGAATTGTATTGCCTATTCTTCCACAAGACTCCCTGAGATTTTCCTGATGATTGCCTATAGGTCTCTGCATCTGTTTCCATCGATAGAGTCATCAAGGCACTATCAGGATTCCAGGAATAGGGAGGCTACAGAGAGTCTACAGGGGGTGAACCTAGCCGAGATTCTTCCAGTGGGGGATATAGAGATGGAAGTGACCACTTCCTGTATCCAGGCAGGGCTTCTAGTCGAAGGAGATGGATATCAACTCAGCCTAAAAGCTTTCAATCCAATTTCTTTTTTTTTTTTTTTTACCTACAAGATATATGGGGATAAAGATGGCAGAGACTGGGGTAATGGCTAACCAATAAGTGGCCCAATTTGAGACCTATCTCATGGGCAAGAACCAATCCCTAACACAATTAATGATACTCATCTGTGCTTTCAGACAGGAGCCTAGCATTACTGACTCCTGACAGGTTATCTCTTATTTGAATGGAGTTTTGCTATGAATTTATGTGTGTCATTTATACTGAAGAGGAAGATATTCTGAACACAGCGAACAGATGGCAAAAGAATGAACCAATAAAAAAATTAGACTAACTTGTGGAATATTGATTATGGGCTACAAGAGGTGGTTACTTTAGAAGTTCCTCACCTAAATTTCAGGAGGGAGGGAGGGAGAGAGGGAGGGAGGGAGGGAAGGAGGGAGGGAGGGAGGGAGAGAGAGAGAGAGAGAGAGAGAGAGAGAGAGAGAGAGAGAGAGAGAAATTGATTTTCACATATTGGATTACAGGAACAAAGCTCCAACAAGCAGGCTCCAAGTATTTCATACACACACACACATATACAGAGGTGGTGAAAGGAGTAAGCTCCAACACACATCCACACAAGCTTCACATACATGCATGTATACATACAGATTTGCTGTATATATTATTGGACCTGAGTTCATTAATGTGTGTATGTGTGTGTGTGCATGTATGTTTGTGTGTGTGTGCATACACACACATATTTCGTGGGTAGAAAGAACAATGTTTTAACTTCATTTTTTCTCTCATAGCTTATATATCCCAGAAAAATATTTTGAGTAGTATAAAATTAAATGTGACTAAGTTATAGCTTTCTTGTAGTGAATGACTACTAAACAATTGTATGTCCACACTAACTTTGCAAGAAATTACATCACACAGTACAGGTAAAGAAAGTAGATTATTCCCCAAAACCTATGTACATTCATAACTAAGCAACTTTATAGATTAACAAAATGTGAATGAGGAAGATTGTTTTCTCAGACTGTTTCTCTTACTGGCAATCATCAATTTGTAGTTACAAAGAAATGCTCAATTATTTTATCATTTATCCTTAAAATAATCTTTTTAGTTAATTATTTTATTTACTTACAGCCCAAATGTTGCCCTCCCCCCAAAATGTTTAAAAAATGACAAATATATACTTTTCTGTAAAAGTCAGTTGTGTTTACCTTAAATCCACAGAATGCATATCTACTTCATCAACAATTCATATTAAATCATATCAAGAAGCTGAAGGTAAAATGGATATAAGAAATCAATCATCACCAGTCTAGCCTCAGTGAGAGTCATGTCAGCCAGCACTGCATGGTTCTTGTTCCCTGTCCTTAAAATGTTCCTAGCTTAACTATTAACAGTGGGCTGAACTTCAAATTGTTCCCTAAGATTTTCTACATCAGAGCCAGTAACACAATCATCTTAACCTAACTTCACCAACAGTTTTCTTTTTCCAAATGCTTTCAAAGGTTGGTGGTCATTGTTGACAATCTACATCTCTAAGTTCTTTCCTAGAGTGATGATTGAATCATTAATCTGCTCCAGCAGTAATGCCTGAGAAAGATCAAGCTTCATTATCGTGAGTGCCAGAGATACTGCCCAGCGAGGGGCAGAGCTACTCTTAGAGTCTCTATGTAAGTCTTAGATTAAGAGATATGTGAGGGCAACAGGCAGAATAGGACTACATAAGAGCATGAGGTCCTAAGGTCGTGTGTTCTTCACTGTCATGCCTGAGGCTTAACATAGCTGTGCTAATCAGTGATCTACTTCCATGAGTTCTAAAGCTGTTTCTTGTTTGGCTGGCCATGAGGACAGATTAAAAGTTAATTTTTTTAAAAAAATTGGGGTACAAAGTTAAACAAAGAGTTCCCCACTGAGGAATCTCGAATGACTTAGAAGCACCTAAAGAAATGTTCAAATATCCTTAGTCATCACAGAAATGCAAAGAAAATGACCCTGAGTCCCTGAGATTAGACCTCACACCAACCAAAATGGCTAAGATTAAAAACTCAGGTGACAGCAGATGCTGGCAAGGATGTGGAGAAAGAGGAAGACTTCCATTGCTGGTGGGATTGCAATCTGGTAAAACCATTTTGGAAAACAATCTGGCAGTTTCTCAGAAATATTTCTGCCTGAAGACCCAGCTATATCACTCCTGGGCATCTACCCACAAGATGCTCCAACATATAACAAGGACACATGTTCCACTACGTTTATAGCAGCCTTGTTTAAAATAAGCAGAAGCTGGAAACAACCCCGATGTCCCTCAAAAGAAGAATGGATAAAAAAAAATGTGGTACATTTACACAAAGGAGTACTACTCAGGTATTTAAAATAATGACTTCATGAAATTTGCAGCAAATGGATAGAACTAGAAAAATCCTGAGTGAGATAACCCAGTCACAAAAGAGCACACATGTATGTATTCACTAATAAGTGGATATTAGCCCCAAAGCTCAGAATACCCATGATACAACCCACAGACCACATAAAGCTTAAGAACATGGAAGACCAAACTGTGGATGCTTCAATCCTACATAGAGGGCAGAACAAATTAATCAGAGGAGTTAGAGGGAGGAGGAACCTAGGAGGACGAGAGGAGGGGGAGGGAAAACAAGAAATTTTTAAAATGTTAATTTCTGAAAAGAGGCGTATTTCAAATGTCACTATTCTTTACACCAAATAACATAGAACATTAAAAATAAGTGATTAGTCAAAATAGGTCACGTTTAATTTGCATTTGAATCATCAATGCTCACAATGGATTCTTGTTTGGTGAGTGTACAGTAAATATATTTTATTGAATTAGTGGATTAAAATATTAAATATTTTATGAAAATGAAATGTATAATTAATTAAGTTAGATTGTATTTCTCAAGTCAATACCATCTTACAGCAGAAAAGGCAGAAATGCTTCATCCAGACTTCTGAGAGAGTGAGAATGTGTGCTACAGAGTAACCAAGAATAAGATACTAAATGGTTCAGGGCCTCTGTTTATACTTTAGTACAGTAGGGATACATTTGTCTTCCCTTAACACAAGGCTGTTTTGGGGATTATGTGTGTTAAAGAAAGAAGCTTTTTAGAAGGAGCAACAAAATACTCAAGGGAGCAAATATGGAGACAAAGTGAGGGACAGAAACTGAAGGAGGGACCATCTGAAGACCATTCCACCTGAGTATCCATCCCATGTGCCTTCACCAAAGGTAGATGCTGATGTGGAAGTCAGGAAATGCATGCTGATAAGAGCCTGATATAGATGTCTCCTCAGAGGTCTTCAAGAGTCTGACATACTCAGAGGCAGATGCTCACAACTAGCCATTGAACTGATCATGGGGTTCTCAATAGAGGAGTTAGAGTGAAGACTGAAGGAGTGAAAGGGTTTGTGGCACCATGAGGAGAGCAACAATGCCAACCAACCACAGCTCCCAGGGTCTAAACCACCAGCCTGGGAGCACTTAGGGAGGGATCCAGGGCTTCAGCTGAATATGTAAGAGTGGAGGGCCCTGCTGGGCATAGGTGGAAGAAGAGATCCTTGACCTCATGAAGGCTGGATGCCCCAGGGGGTGGGAATTTTGAGGGTGAGGAGGTGGGAGTGGGGGGGTAGGTAGGGGTTACATCCACAAAGAAGAAGGAGGGGATGAGGGGATAGGGGGTTCCTGGGTGGGTGGGGGATGGGGTAAGGGGACAACATATGAAATGTAAATAAAACATCCAATAAAAAAAAAGTGGGCACATCCCATATCTACAATGATTAAGGGTTCCTACAGAATAAAGGATGATGTCTTCAAAAAAAAAATGAAGCTTTGAGAAAATGCATTTACACACAAGGTATTCATTTCTGTTTCTAAAATTTAGCTAATAAATAATTGTCTTAGAAAAGCATTATATATTATCTAGGCGCATATTTTGGCTTGAAGAAATAAGTGTACTTTTATATAATTTTAATCCAAAACCCAATAAACACACTTAAGTGAGGAACACGTAGTTGTTAATAAACAGGTATGTTTTGAACACACAATTTCCTCAATCATCTTAAAAATTAAAGCAAGATGATTTTGTTCCTGGAGCTTACAATATTTGTCAATGTTTTTAGAGAGATTAGATTCAAGAAATGTTTTAAAAGATGTTTCAATATGCTATTAACTTTGCAACAGCTAAAATGTGGTACCCTACCTCTTCGTAGGTAAATTGTGTATCGGTTAAATGTGTTAACAAAGAATTGTCAAAGGTCCATGTTCATTCTTAAACCAAGTGTCTTATTGCCTTATTTCCAGTTGCTGGAAGCTGACTTCCATTCTGAGCTCAGCTTAACCATCTTTTCCTGAGAGATACACTTGCTTTGATCATTCACTCTCATGAAACTATTTCCCTTTGCTTAACTCATTCTGAAGTCTCTGTATCAAACTCCATTTTTTCATTATATACTTTCACATAACCTTTCCCCACTAAACTAATGAAAACAGAGATCCTGTCTTATTTTGATTCTGTCTTTGGTAATAGACAAAGGATAAACAAAACTATGAATCCACGAGTCTCAGCAAAGTTTATTGAATTGGTTCACTATGGATAATCATAGTTTTTATGTCAAGATATTAATATTATCACTCGTTGAAAATATTGCTGAGGCTAGTAATGCGAGGTGTAGAGTTGCTTACTGGCAAGATTTAGAAGTTTATCTATATGAGAGACTGAGTTGAATGTGACATAGAGATTGAAATGAAATATTTGAAGTAAGAGATGGGTTTGGAATAACACTTCAGTGTTAATAGCTAATAAAGAGCTACTTTTTGAGAACATAAAATAAGTTTGGAGAAAATTGCTCCATCTTTGTGTGTAGTAATTCTTTCGGGCAGAGCAGCAGATATGTCACAGCAGCTTAGATCTAAGTGCTGCACTCTATTGTGAGTTAAACTAAATACATTACTGTAATCTGGAAGGTAAGCTGTGATTTTAACCTTATAACAGCACTGATGTCTGCAACATAACAATTACCAAAGATAACCAACAAACTAAAGCACAGTAAACAAAGAAAGTTAAAGTTTCTTTAAAATCTACATACCAGGAAAGTCACATTTAGATCAAAATTTGGGAACCTATCTATTAGAATTTAAATATTTTGTGAGATAATTTTTCTTGTATGAAAGTCATTCTCAACATTCCATTTTAAAGGAACGAATTTATTGCGAGTCTATGATCATAACATTTTTTAAATGAAAACATTTAAGTGTTGAGACCACTTTTGATACTAGGATGTGACATTAATGTGAGTTTTTGTCAGTCATAGACCCGCATCTTTTCATTTCTCCTCCTTTTATTTAATATTTCTTACACTTTAAGCAGCCTGTGGCATGACAGTATGCCAATAATTAAAATGCAAGTAACCAATGGACAATGTTTCAACAGTCAACATTTAGTAAGTGCTTACTGAATGCCTCATACTGGACTAAAGGCTTAAGGGCAACTACTCTATTTACTCCATACGATAGCAGTGTGGGACCAAAGCTGTTTGCTAAGTTTTGACAATGAGTGAACTCACAGACATTAATTTACTGAGGGCTCATCTTATTATGGAGATTCCATGCTTAACCACAGTACCTAGAATAGTGAAAAGATTGGGCACAACGTAATGAGCGGTAATGGGCAGATTGCAAGACACAATTATAGAAAAAAATTTTGAAATACAGTGAAGTAGGTTTATGAATTAGGGATCCCCTCTGTCTTAAGTTGAGGTTGGTCTGTCAGTCTATTGACTCCTGAGCACCCTATTCTCATTTGAAGGCAGACGTGTTTTATACAAATAAAAGCATTTGCCCAGTTATCATAGTCATTTAAGAAAGCTTATCTCTTCCCCAAAGCTATAAGTGAGAGTAGCATTAGGCAGAGCTTAAATTTCCACTGGTACAGCCTTTTGTTTTCTTCCTACATAGCTCAGGTACGTTTATTTTGAAGTATAATCTGTGGATTTGGTCATATTTGAGCATATTATCACTACGAAACAATTTGCTTGTTAACAAATTTCATTTCTCACACGTACGAGGTATCCATTTAATCATCTTCAACTATTAACTGGGTTGCCAGAAATGACGACCTCATCAAACAAGTTGTAGCTGTAGTAAAGGTTTGGTATCTCCATGTCTTACTGTTAGTCCCCAATTTTTTCTGCACTCCTCTTATAAAAGGGGGGGGGGAAATGCTCAACATACACTATATACTCATATGAAGATGAAAACCAAAACCAGCATGCTGCTTTTCCCAAATCAGAAAGGTGCAAAGGAAACAAAGGAAGGAAGGAAAGATGGAAGGGAAGAAGGAAGGAAGGAAAGAAGGAAGGAAAGGAGGAAGAAAGGAAGAAAAAAGAGATAAGAAGAGGTGCTGGAGATCAAATGGTCATTCCTATGTGTCCATGAAAATACATCCATATGGCTTTTATGCACTTTAAGCAAAATGAAGTGATAAATGCTTTTAAAGCAAATTGTCAAGGAAATAAGGGTCTTTGTA
The DNA here is from genome assembly GCF_004785775.1 of Grammomys surdaster. NCBI lineage: Eukaryota > Metazoa > Chordata > Mammalia > Rodentia > Muridae > Grammomys > Grammomys surdaster. Next base: position 3,012,951 of record NW_021604577.1, read on the forward strand.
GCAGCTTGGATTGCTTCCTGGTTCATAGGATTCAAATTGTGCCTGACCCAGCAATTGGGCTTTTGCTGATTTAGAATTATTGGCATTCATTTTTCTCTTCTAAACAACACAAGTTACAGAAGTTCACTCAGCCAGACAAGCAGTGTTGACGTGTGCCCTTTGATGTGTTGCCTGTGGTGAGAGCTTTTGTCATTAGGTTGGCTGAGAGGTCCCAGACAGCATGGTGTAACAGAGGCATTATTTTTAATAAAGGCAAACCACTGACCAAGAACACTGAGGCCTGTTGTTCTGATTTAAAAATCTCAGCAAAAATGCAAATACTTACTATTGCACATACACTGAAAAAAGCTTACAAGAGACATACTGGTATTTTTCTTCATGTGATTTAAATATATAGAGACCCTTTATACTCTTGTCATTGCAGAGATTAGTACCAGACAGAATGTTTTCTTCTTGTACTTCTGTTTTCATAACCACAGACCTTCTACTCATACCGTTTATAGCAATCACTGTGAACAAACCTTTTTTTTATATGATTATAGTTTGTAAGTGTGAACGTCTCTGATTTGAATGCTTCCGTCTTTTCAAACCTCAGATACTGAAACTCAGTGTCCCGTGTGGTAAACTAAGTGGTAGGGGCTTTCAACTTGATAAGAATAGGTAGGATTAAAAACCAAAAAGGGCTCTAGGGAGCTTTTTAGCCTCTTGTACCCTGGGGAGACACGTATAAGGTGTCCATCTATGAGGACGTGACCTCCGTTCGTTACTAAACTTGTTGATGCCTTCATCTTGGGCTTCTTAGCTTTGAGAATTGTAAAGGATGCATTTGTATTATTCATAAATTACTTTCTAAGGAATTACTTTACAGCAGCCCAAATCGACTCAGCTCCTTAAGACAGCAGCTTATATGTGAAAGCTTTAGCTTTATATAGTAGAATATGGAGCTGTGTTCAAATTCTTGCTGATTTGATCATGATGGAATTTGGCAGAGAATAATGTCTTTATATCTGCTTCATCTGTACCATGCGAAAGATGATTCTTTCATAGGGGGCCTGCTATGTAAATTAAATGTGATTATACATTTCATAAGCCTGTGCGAGCATTCACATGATACGACTTATATAGAATAGGCTCTCAATATTTTCTTCTTTTAATTTTTAATTGATTCTTTGTGAATTTCACACCATACACCTCAATCCTACTCATTTCCCCTTCCCTTGATATCTGACCTCTGCCTTTGTACCCTTTCCCAGAAAAGAAAACAAACAAAATATAATGAAATTAAAAAATCAAAATAAAATTAAATAAAAAAAAACCCTCTGTGGAAGCTGCAGTGTGTCATGGTATGTCACATAGTAAACTCTTTTGCCTAGGCAACTTTACCTTCAAATGTTCATTGCAGTGAGTCTTTGGTCTGGTTTGAGGCCTCTGGCTTCTGTTGCAGTATCAATACTGGATCCTCACCAGACTCTTCTTGAATGCTCTGTTTTTGTCCTGAGTCATGGAGAACCTGCAGTTTTGATTCTTCCAAACCAGCCCCTTCATGTGCTCTAGCATTTCAAACATGGGGTAGGTTTGGAGGTAGGTCAATTCTAAGCCTTGAATTGGGGCCTGGGTCTTAGCTAAGGTGGTCAGACTGCCAACTCTCCTGCTGTACCCAGTGAGGGGCAGGGCCAGCTCTTCTGCTTGTGGCAAAAGCTGGCAAGGAGCACACCAGGCTTTCTTGTGCTGATGTCACGAGGGCCAGTTCTTTAGCACTACCTAGTCTACAGGCAGCGTAGCTACTCTACTTTCATGGCCTTGGGGTCAGCTGTCCCTGCTCATAACCACAAACGCCAGCTCTACCATGACGCACAAGTGTAGTAGTTTTTAACTATCTTTGCTCTTACTGAAAAAAACCTTAATCAAAACATTGATCTGTAGCTGGAACAATGCGTTTTCTATATTTCCTGTCAGGCAGATTGAGTCCAATTTTAGTTTTTTACATATTTTACAGAAATACTAACATTTTATTTTATTAGTTTTTCTAATCATAGAAAATGGTTCTTTATCAATAATTTAATTACAGATAAAACAAATAGACTAAAAAAGAGAATTAAAAGATGTTTACAGGTATCAAATGAAAAGGTAGGAGAATGGAAGATACTAACAGTCTACACCATAATTGTATTGGTAACATTATACAAGAGAAACTTACATCTAAAAAGTAAGCATATCTGTCTGGAAACATAACTCAGAATGTTATAATGATTTATGATGCACCATTAGAATAGCCTATTGTGTTGCCTTCAATGGTAATAATTATGGAAACTTATTTTGTAATATATTTATGACATTGATAAGAAATTACAACATATTTAAAAACAGCTTAAAAAGTAGAAATGTTAAAATGAAAAACATGAGCCTTATTATTTATTTCAAATGTCAGGAAGAAAGTACATTATTAGATTCAGTTAAGTTTAAGTTGCCCTAAATTAGCCATGTCTTATTATCATCTTTCTTCCAGTAAACAAAGACTTTTCTTATTTTGAGGCTATTAAAAAAAAGTCACCATGTGCTTGGAATATTGCAAGCTATTTCCACTTACAGAATCTGACCACTCTCTCCTTTAACTGAAATTATTAGAAATCTAAACACTGTATGTTATCATCATAGCCATCTTCCCCCGGAATGTGCTCCCTACGAATGGAAGTAGAGTTCCAAAGGCCAAGATTTTTTGTCGAAACTTATGAAACATAACACTTCTACTTTACAATCAGTTATATTTCTGAACCATTTAGATTGTAAACTCTTTTAAGGTAGAGATTCTTTCCAGTGTTGTTGACCTACAGTAAATGCATAAAAGTATTTGAATGAATTTAGTAGTGCTTCTTTGAAAACAAACCCAGTGCCATAAGAAAAATGTACATGGACAGAGGAAGGCATTTATGTAAACTAATGTCTTAGCTGGCCATCAAAGAAATATACCACTCATAGGGACAAAATTTTTACATTGATTATAGTATTTTCACTAAAATATATAAAGTATTTGCTGTTATACCCATAAAGAATTTGTGATGGGTTTTATCACATTATAAAATTTATGTTAAAAATATTGTATGTTCAAGGTCATAATCCTTGTAATTTTCTAGACTGACATTTGCGCAGTAGTCTATAATGTCTCTCATTATCAATGGGCTCTTATAAACTATAAAAAGGTAGGGAGAAAAACATATTACCTATTGCACAGATTGTCCTCTATGACAGGTGACATAGTTATCTGGCTGTCACTTTGTACAAATGAACAAACCTAGAAATATATAACTAATCAAATTTTATTCAAGCAGGTTTGAATAAAAAGAAAGTAGCTTTCATAATTTTGTTCCAACTGCTAACAAAACCAACCAAACTAACCAAACAACCAAATAACAATGACAAAAACAAACAAAGAAACAAAGAAATAAACAGCATAAGGAATGGGTAACCTCTTTTTGCGTTGTTAACTAGTGGTGTCCTATGGACAGCCAAACATTATGAGTTATTGCCAATACTATTAACCACCTTCCAGAACTTGATAGTAGGACTTTGATGCTAAAGAGACCACATACTTAAGTAGCAGATGTGGAGAATTCAAGCTGGTATATGCATAGAATCTTCATTGTTCCTGGCTAAATTTTACAGTGCTGGAAATTGTTAGGGAAAACATTGATTATCAGTTATTAATATTGATTTCACCCAGCCAATAACTCTGAGAGTGAGAAACCACCTGCTGGGTAAGATATAGCCAGAGTACAATAGTGTTACAAATACTGTAGGGTAAGTAAACAGTTTCTGATTGGATTTAAGGCCTGATCCACGAGATAGAATCTACGCGTATCACTATCACCAAGGCTAAAGTCATGTGGCTAGATATGTCATGAGCCCTAGGAGAAAACCTACTCTTGTTATTCTGTTAAATTTACATAACTGTAAAACAACTTTAATGACTTAGTGTAATGCTCATAGATCATTGTCTTTTGCAAGACTCATCAGAAGGGTTTTTGTTGTTGTTGTTGTTGTTGTTGTTTGTTTCTTGTGGATATTGATTAGCACAGAAGACTTACAACTGTTCAATACAGGCAAATAAGAGACTTCATAGTGTTCAGAATAATGGAATGTCTGAATCACATCCCTCCCTTCAAGGCTTAGGGTTGATCTTTCAAGAATGGTCAGGAAAATTACTGGAGACAGATGTAACTTTAAGTTTTTCAAAACCTATCTTTAATGATTGTTCTTAAATGTTTTAACCTCCCTTTTAGCCTACCACCCACCAGAAGTAGTGGGAAAGAAAGAATACTCGGGAAGTGGACCTGTTTAGAAAGGTTCTTTGGAACAAATCTTGTCTGTGTAGTCTAGAAATCGGTGGTTCAGTTCACCAGTTAGCAACAGCAGCTCAATCCACTCATGCACAATTCAAAGTTACACTGTAAGTCCAAGTCAGTTGGTAAAGTCAGGATAGCAAACACAAATCGGTAGTGGTGGCACTACCTAGCAGAGACAGCCAGACCTTAGCCTGGAGGGACCAGGAGCAATGCTAGGAAAAGTAGCTGTGCCTCTTTCAGCAAATCAAAGATCAGCTAAGATGTGAGACCCATGTGTGTTGCACAATTAGCTCTATAAGCAAGCTAGCTCAGCCTTGATCATTGTCTGTCCTCCATGAGTCTTCTTTAATGTGCATCTGTGTGTATCAGCTGACATCACTATGCCAATCAGTCCAAGACTGTGGAAGTACCAAGAAATTACAACACACTACCAGAAGGTTTTACGTTTCTCCCTATGGAGTCCCAAAAAAATGCAGCTCAACTACCCAATGTAAGGCAAACTAATGAATGTGTGTTGCTAGCAAAGACTCCATCATGTGTACTTTCACATGCTTGATTTAGAAGAACAACCTTTTTCCTGTGTCTGCTTCAGCTGAATTTTCCTTCACGTTTGCCCAGCAAAACACCATCTAATCAACTTTCCGAAAAACCCTTAAGTTTCCACTTTAGATAGAGATGGCAGACAACTTCCAAAAAGTTTGTGTGTGTGTGTGTGTGTGTGTGTAATAAGGCAGATACACATAAGAAATCAGAGATTTTGATAACATAAGACTGGTTCAAGCTTCATGTTAATAAAATTTCTAGCTGGGTAGGGGAAGATATCCTCCTCCACCCTTAGTTGAGGAGCTGTTGGCAATTTATAGGTACAGAGACAACCAGAGTAAATTTTCTTGGGTGGCAGGAACCCTGGAATATAAACAATGCTCCAGGAGAGACATGATACTCAATAATTGTTTTCTAGTGTGTATTGAAATGGGAGAGAGAGAGAGAGAGAGAGAGAGAGAGAGAGAGAGAGAGAGAGAGAGAGAGGTTGATAGGTAGGGATAGATCTCAAAGAAGTTGGAGGAAAGTAGTGAGTAGAGTCATAATACAATACATGAAATTCTCAAAAACAATAATAAAAATATTTATAAAGTTGAAGGTGGATATGGTGGCACATGCTTTTAATTGAAGCATTTGGGAGGCAAGGCAGGCAGATCTCTGTGAGTTTGTGGCTAGTCTGGATTATACAGGGAGATCCAAGCCAGCTAACACAACATCATGAGGCTATCTCAAACAAACAATCTAATTAGTGAACTAAAAACATATTGATCTTTGTTTTATAAAATCATTTTGTGGCCTTATTAACTATATATGTATGAATACACCAGCTTGGAATCATTATGATATAATCCATTATTATTTGGAGCTACAGGGTAGATAGCATAACCATTGGTATATGCCATTTATTGATAGTTTAAATAATAATTATAATAGATATATACTTAGGTTACTATATAGAATTCTTTGTTTTTTTTTCCTCTATTTTTGTTGGGAGAAGACATTTTTCTAATCTTCTCTCTTTATAAACTCTGCTCAAAGTTACAAAGACTTACAGTAGGCTTGGGAAATGCATTTGAAGGATTTTATTTAAGAAGACCACACCCGATCAAACTCCAGAGTTCTCGTGCTCAGTCCCAATGAATCCATCCATCTACAAAACATTTCTCCAACTAAGGTTCAGGGAATAGTGGCAAAAGGGGGGTCAAAAGCATGAAAGAATAAGAAGATCAGGTACTTTGGGGTGAGACATATCTTCCAGTAACACCAGAAACTACACCCATAATGTCTCATTGACATGATCATCCAAATGTGAAATGAACAAGGATAGCATCAATAATCATTCCAAAGTTGATGAGGAAAAGCCCAAGAGGCCTCAATCCTACATAACTATAGACATTTAAATAAGGTGGGAACACATCTTGTCTAGTTGGTTGCCCAGTCCAAAACTGTCATCATATACAAATACTTACATGCATGTAGTAATAATTAGTGAAAAAATTAGATCATAAATTTGAAGGACAGAGAGGAAGAGTATATCAGAGGCTTTGAAGGGAAGGAAGAGAAGAGAGAAATATCGCAGTCATACTATAATATCTCATTTTTATATTTTTAAGAAAAGGTTTCTCTGTGTAGTTTAGGTTGTCCCAGGACTTGCTTTGGAGACCTCTAACTCAAAGATATGTCTGCTTCTGCATCCTCATATGCTATGATTAAAAGTGTGAGCCACCTAAATTTTAACAAAAAAGATAAAATTATTCTAGAAATGCTTGTACAATGAACGCTCAGAAATAGTCTCAAGTTGGTATTCTATTTGTTCTGACCTCATAAAAATCCTGTCTTCCCCTCTGCACTTAATAACGCTTCTCATTAGCAAATTGTATATCTTGTGAAGAGCAGAGTCTGTGTGGTGAGCATGCTCTTGAAACCTCTGCAATGGAAGGAACTGAAGAGGTCATGCTGATGGAAGGAACAGCATAGCTGGTAATTATCCTGCATTATTTTATGCGGGGTTTAATCACTTCAATGAGTGTTTAGCCTCTAGTAAGAAGTTGGTAATATTATTGTCAACATTTACATACCGCATTCTATAACACCTATACGTGAGAGATGATAACTCCTCATCCTTGTTTCCATCTAATTTCTTTCGTTTTTCCCTTAAAATTATATCAATATGCTCATTAGACGTATGTTCCCCAAACAGTTTTAATAACATTAATCTGGGATCAAGATACATATATTAATTATTTTAAGGATAAGCTTCCTTTTACATTTATCTGTCTTTGGTTTCAGTCATAGGTATATGACAAAAATGTAATATAGGTGGAAAATAAGTACTTTATAAGTATTGTAAAGAAAATACTAAAAGAGGAATTGAATTAGAAATTTCATTCCAAATATAATACAACAAATAATAAACATATGATTAAATGAGGAATAGTTTGTGGTCAACATGGTTATTTATCTCCATAAGCGTGTGTGTGTGTGTGTGTGTGTGTGTGTGTGTGTGTATGTATCAGGTTTCAGAAAAAATATCCTTGTATTTTTTTCACAGTGAATCCGAAAATCTAGCAAATATATTTTTATGTGCAATATATACATTTAGATAACACATCTAGGAGTTTATATTTCATGTATTTGTATATGTTCTTCAAAATTAGGGACATAATACTAAAATACATCTTAGTAAATGATTTTATGAAGAACAAAACTAATGTAATTCAAATTGATGTCCTTATACTAGCTAATCTCTGATACAATAGCCCCAGGAGAAAAGGATGGCTCAGACAGAGAATAGTCAATAAAATATCCCTTCTCATCTTTGATGAGACCACATGCTTTTATTTTCCCACAAAATTAATTTTTTCCCTTTCAACTGAATTAAAACAGAAGTCTTAATCTTTCAACATTGAAGCAGTTGGGCCATATAGTTTTAGTGCTTGCCGTTTTTTATGGAAGTATTAATGAAGATGGCAAAATGTCATCACTATATGAGGTGGAATTTCGTACTACTGTTTACTTTGAACTGTATTAGCTGTCTAATGAAAAGCTATTTCATAGTGTGTGTAAAATTGGATCGGTGCCTACAGTGTGGTGGTGTACTCTGAAGTGCTAGTGTATGGACTATATTGTTTTTAAATGAGTGTGATGGTTAGCATACACTTCCTACCTCTTTAGGTTGATAATCTCAGAAATTACTTCCAGCCACAGATGCTGCAGCAAACAAGTGGACCTGATTGCTTTCTTTACAGACCTACATACTGATGTGGACTTTTGAACCATGGTGAGATGTATTCCATGCTCTTGTTCTACCTGCAGCAAATACTGGTGTGAGGCCACAGAGCAACCAAACTGAGCAGGCTGGGTTCAGTCTCACTTATGTTCCTTGTTTGGAGAGCCAGGGCTGGGATCTTTATTCTCTAGTGCCTCAGTTTCTTTATTTATGAAATGAGAAGCAAGGAGCTACCATCTCAAAGAGTTGTTGCCGAGGTTACATAGCTTTTATGTCTAGAAAACTGACATGTTTTTAGTCTATCATTAGCGACGAATAAATTCTATCTACTATTTTTACGTTTATGACAGAACTATTAATGATGATAAACATTTTTATATTTTAAGGAAGAAGTTAGATACTGCAGATAGTATGTTATAAATACATTAATTATGTTCGGGGTATATTCACGCATAAGAAACTCAAGCAAACAGTTGAATTAAAATAAATTTTTGGAAATCGGTTAAGTCTTCAAACTAAATACAAATTTGGGTTGTGAGTGAAGTGTGTTACAGAGCCAGGGATATTGATGAAGATGCTGCTGTCATCTGTGCAGGAACCAGGAAAGCGTATGTAGACTTGGTTTATCAATAGGATTCATGCACTAGAACCTTAGCAGGAGACACAGGAAATGAGAATCTAAATAAATAGTAAGAGCAGAATTAGGCTCATAGTATGGTTGGAAACACTGATCCCTTCTTTTTCAGGGACAGTTGCTCTTGCATACTCTGGTTACCTACATTGCTTGAAATACAATTTCCTGGTCTTACTCAAGATTACAGAACAACCCACAGGTACAGATCCAGTTTTCTTCCTTGTGAGAAGTGGTTAGCATAACCTAGTGTGTCTGTTTGTACCTATACTTCACTTTTGACAGAACAAAAAGAGAAATGGACTAGAAGAGTAAGATGCCTGTTTGGCTTCCAAAGCATCCGTGCATTACACGGAGTTCCAGTATTTTTTTTCTCTGTCAGTTTTAAAGCTTTCACTCTTCCTTGTTTTAAGTTTCTAGGATATTTAAAGGCACCAGCCATCCATGATGAAGTCACTGGATAATTTTTAGACAAGGCTAATAAACTCATGAGTTGTGAAACACTCCTTTCATTCAGCTTCCTGTAATCGGCTCTTCACATGCTCTAAGCTGCTTTTTTTTTCTTGCTTATTAAGAGCAGCTGTGTTTAAGCAGCTGGAGTGGGTTGGCCACTAACTGCAGGCTCTATAGATATTTAATACTACTTTATCAGTTTTTGCAACCTTTAATTAGTTAAACCACAGAATACCCGATCCCATTAGGTAATTATTACCCTTCACCCCAGTCCCCAAATTTCACATACAAAAACTGAGTATAGTGAAGATTGCTTCTACTGGTGTCATCCTTATTCAGGTCTTGATGAGAAAAATCTTGTTGAAACTTGTGGGTGTGGGCTTCACTGACATTACTAGGAGATGGACTCTCAGAGCAGATTTCTGGTTCCTCTACTTCTTAAAACTTTTCTTGACTTCCATGATATTCTGTGAGCTGAAGATACAGGAGTTATGTTGTACATATATCATTTGGGGCTGTTTATGATGTATTCTATTGGTTAAATAAAGATGAATAGAAGCTGAACACTATATGTGTAAAAAATATTTCTTCCTTGGGGTACTTTCAGTGAAATAGTAGTGACATTTGTAATACTGTATTATCTCAGCAACATTGGTTATTAATATACATATTTTGTACTAGTCCATATATAGTTTTAGGTATAAAGTACTGGATTCCCTATCTAACAACATATGCTTAACTTCTTGAAAAGCACGGGAATAAGAAATACAAATTTAGGATGGAGTGGGAGTAACTATTACCATCCAAGAATAAGGCATATTTTCTTGGTGCTGTAACTGAAATTGAGTGGGTTATGCTTTCACTGATAATTTGATAGAATTGATGTTGTTAGTGTTTCCTGAGATCCATAATGAAGCAGAGAAGCAGACTATTTAATTTTGTTACAAAAAAATATGTGTTAAATTAGAGAAATAATCAGTTACAGAGAGTTGGTCATTGGAGTAATTTCATAGGGACCTGATCAAAACAAACACCCAAAGAGAAAGCGTGGTAAATGAATTAAATTGAATCACCATAATTTCTGCTTCTAATTATTGCTTTGTGTTGAACATAAGGAAATGCAAAAATAACCAACCAGAAGATAAAAGAATATTTACTTTAAATAGAAAAGTGGGCAAATTTTATACTTCTGTGTGTATCATTGTACATTGCTCATTTTAAATAGATGATTGTGCTAGGAAGGCATTTATGGTCTCCTATTTAAATATGTGGACCACTATATTTTCCAACAAGAAATAAACCTTCTCTATTTCTGTAGTCTCTTGGCTCCAGAAATTTGTCTTTATCACAGGCTTTGATTTAATTTCTATCTGGATGGATTTTTGGTAAAATAATTGAACGAAAAGCCAATTATTTACTTAAGAATTTTAGCTGTTCAACATGGACTCATTCTTAGTAATGACCAAGCCTTATGTTCAAATCAATGTGTTTTAAAACCATCCAGTCACTTTAATAATTCTATTTAAGCATATATTCTAAGAAATGGTGTGATCCCAAATACTTTTATTTCAACCAGGATGTGTGGCTATATATGTTTAAAAGGTGAGATTTAGAGGGAAGGAAAACAGAAATGGCAGAATAAAAAATTGTCAGGTATATATTACTGCTCCATATAATAACATATCACATGAGAAATTTGTGTATATGTATTTATAAGAATGTATAGTAGAGATGTGTTATGACTATATTTGTATGTACATGTTTGGGTATCCATATTCTTTTAAAATAATATATATCTTTAGCTGGAAATTTGCAATGGGAAGGCAGGAGGAGAAAAATTTCTCATTTCTCATGTTATATAATATTTAATCTTCTTACATCTCTGTAGATATCATTCTTGTTGCTTGTCCTAGTCATAAAACAGAGATATGGGGTTGAAGAAACTCATCTCTTTAAGTTGAAAATTGTATCTCTAACCTAAACCATTTGTACTTTACTCTTACTGGTAGTGTAGGATTTAAGTTCACATTTTGAGATAATTTAAAATACTTTAGAGAGCACAACGTTACAAAGCATTATTTCTTTAAGTGGCAAAACACTCCTCCTTTAACTTTTTAGCTTTCAGATATTTCTGTGCTATATTTGAGAAAAGTATGATTAGCAGTTTACAATAGCTGAACTGGATATTATAAACTGCTAACCATATTTTTTCCTCATTCATGTTTTTCCTCATTCATGAAATCAGATCAATATGTGGAAATAAATTTAATTCTATTTAAAATATTTTTACCAATAATGAGATTTTTTGGTTGCCTGAACATATCATTAAATATTTTATTAAGATTTTTATTTGATCTTAAACATTGTCTTTATATTTTCAATACTCACTGATGATCAATATCTTAAGCTTTTGAAGTTAAGACCTTAGGATTTATTTCTTGTACTTCAGTGAAACATAAAGCCAGAAAACAGAGATCAGTATCTAAAATATACTTGTTGTGAACCTCAACTACAAAATTATGTTGTTGCATTGAAATGGGATTAAGAAATAGAAATTCTGATAGACTGATATAAGCAATGAAAGGTATTCCAATCACTAGAATAACCCCACTCTTCATTATGCAAATAAAGTTTTTTTCTCGTACAAAATATATACTGTCTATGGTTTCCCTGCTCTCCACTCTGCTTAATTCCTCCTCATACATCTGTCCATCTCTATCTACTCACTTTTGGTCACTCATCAGAAAATAAACAGTTTCTAAGGGCTAACAATAAAACATAACCAAATAAAATAAGATAAAACAAAAACAATCACATTGAAGTTGGACAAGACAAACAGAAAGAAAAGAACTGAAGAGTTGGCACAAGAATCAGAGATCCATTTGTTCCTGCACACATAAATTCCATAAAACCACTAAACTGGAAGGCACAATGTGCAGGGGGGCCTGGTACAGATCTGTGCTGGCCCAATGAATGCTGCTTCAATCTCTATGAGTTCATATGAGCCTTGATTATGTTGATTTAGAGTGCCATGTTTTCTTACTGTCCTCCATTCTGGCTCTTCCAGTCCTTCTGTCTCCTCTTCTGGAGGGATTCCTTGAATCCTGAGTGGAGGGATTAGATAGAGACATCCATTTCGGCTAGTGTTCTAAAGACTCTTGCTCTCTGTATAATCTCTGGCTGTAGGGCAGGTTTCTGTATTTGTTCCCATCTCCTGCAAGAGGAAGCTCTTCTGATGAGGCTGAACAAGGCACTGATCTATGAGTATAACAAAATATCATCGTATCATTTTTCACAACTGTTTGCTTGTTTTTGACCAGTAGTATTTGATTTTGCTTTAGTTTGCTCGGTTATATACAGTCTCTGGTTCTTGGTCATCCAAGCAGTGTTGGATATGGTTTCCATCATGTGGAGTGGGTCTTAAGTCAAATCAGATATTGATTGGACTCACCTCATAACCTTTGTATCACTGTTTCTCTAGCATGTCATTCAGTCAAGAAGCTATTGATATCAAAGGAGTTGTGACTGGACTGGTGTTTATGTTTTTCTTTTGGCAGCTTATAGAGTACTCTCTTGTAACAAAAATGGTAGCATGTAGTGCCAAAGAGTCTATGTAGGTACCAACTGCCTTCTCCATATTCAATGGGTTGTGTAGGTGCTGTTGTCATCAATGGGCCTTGTCAATGATCTGGTTGTTTGGGGATTTCGAGGGGACCGCTTTGGCCAATAACTCATTTAGATATAAACTAAGTCCCGGGTACCAGTAACTTCATATGTTTGCAAGAGATGACTAGTTTCTCCAGAAGTTGTTAATGTTCAAGAGTTGATTGACAGCTGCACCTTGAGGTACAAACTTACAGTGCTAATTATTATGGAAAATGAAGCAGGAAGTCTGAAAATACAAGATCTTCCTGGTCTTTAGACTAAATTCAAGGTCTGGCTTAACTACTAGGAGAAACTTCTCACTTCCTTAAGGAAAAGAAAGAAAGGGAGAGGGAGGGAGAGAAAGAAGGAGGTGGGGTGAGACAGAGAGAGAGACAGGGAGACAGAGAGAGACAGACAGAGATAGAGAGACAGAGACAGAGAGACAGAGAGAAAGAGAGAGAGACAGACAGAGATAGAGAGACAGAGACAGAGAGAGAGAGAGAGAGAGAGAGAGAGAGAGAGAATAAGCAGTTTGCCTAACATAGGTAAGAGTGCCAAAATGCAATCACCACTACTGAAACATGTTTTAGTTCATCACTAGGTAATATGGTCACAGCTTTTCTAGCTCACTGCTCTGCTGCCTTTGAGGCTGGTTTTCATGATGGGTGTGAGATAACGGTTAAGGGAAGTACATGAGCATATGAGAGGCTGTGTTAAATTTTGCTGAAGGATAAAAGGCATATTCCTTAACTGCAAGATGTCCATTTTCTCTTTATTTCATATCTGTCAGGTTAGTAATAGCTTTGTTGAGCTAATGTCATGCATTAATTAGCCCAGAGTACTTCAGATTGCTTTCATTCCAACTCTACTTTTAATAGTAATATTTTTGAGTTTTTAAAGTGTCATTTTGAAAATAAGAAACAACAAAAAAAGGAATTCATATGTTCTGTCTTATCCCTAGTCATTTTTAAATGGACTAAAAGATGTGAAAGGGAAGTATGAGAGAAGAAGCTGGATTCTAAAAGAATAATTAGAAAATACCCAACCAGACACTTAATAAACACAATTCCTAAATCCAACACCTAAAAGTATGTTTTATAACCGCAAAGCTAAATGTTATATAAAATTTGTCACTTGAAGTTTCAACATTTAAATTTATTTAGGCTCTAGTAATAATTTTAAATATGCCACCCATACCGATCTCATTAGTAGAAAGAAAATATTACCAGTGTAGAAATTAAGTCTTAAAAAACAAATATTTAGCCTTGGGTTGCGGGAGACCTTCTGGAAAGTACCAGAGACCCAGGAAATGAGAGACACTGGGGACTCTATAGGAGTGACCTTAACCATAATACCCAAAAATGAGGAGAGGAAACATCAAAAGTCCACCTCCAGTAGACAGACAGGGTCACAAGTGGAGGGATGGGGTTACTAACTCAGTAAAAATTTCTGAGCCAGAACTGTTCCTGTCTTAAAGAAATGCAGGGATAAAAATGGAGACGAGAAAGAAGACAGGAGCCTAGCATGGCTGACCTCTGAGAGACCCTACCAGCAACTGACTAAGATAAGATAGACACAGAGGTTTAGACCCAATCTTTGGATTGAAGTCGGGAACCCATATGGTTGAATTAGGGGAAGGATTGAAGAAGCTGAAGGGGGTAGCCCCAGAGGAAGACCAGGAGTCTCAACTAACCTAGATCTCAGGAACTCCCAGAAACTGAGCCACAAACCAGGGCAGCATAGGGCTGATCTGAGCACTTCCCTCAACCCTCTGGTACATCTGTAGTAGAGGACTGCCTGGTTTGGCCTCACTGAGAGAAGATGTGCCTAATCCTGGAGAGACTTGAGGCCCCAGGGAAAATGGAGGCCTGTTAGGGAGGAAGCACCCTCAGGGAGGCAAGAGTGAGAAGGAGTGGGATGAGTAATGGTGGGAGGAGGTGGGGGGCAGCTGCTGAAATGTAAATAAAAAATTATCTAAACTTTTTCACTACTGTTCTTTCCAGAGTATATAAGTTTATCATCCTGTTTGGAGCAATTTCCATCCTATGGACAATGGAGTAAATGAGACCTATAAAGTAGCCATTCAGTAGTCTGAGCCATTGTGTTACCTTCTCCACAGATATATTTTAAATATGTCTGCATAGCAGGGAGATTTTTTTTTTTGGTAGCATAGTTTTGGTAAAATTACTGAACGGTTTATATACAGTACTGTCACAGTCAATATTTAGATGCAGTTATTACCAACACATAATGCAGAACAATTGCATTTTATTGAGAAGATGCATTTTTGGCTATGTTTTATTTCAGTATTTCAAAAGACCTCTGTCGAATACTTTAACTTACAGGAGTAAGGGAAGCTGAAAAGCCTTAACACTTGTACTTGTGGTACAGGAATAAAATTCCCCAGAACAGCAGTGGGTTGATGACTTTCGTCTATATAGACAGCATGAGGTCCATAAAATCCACATGTGATTTGAAAACTTTTAACTTTAATAACCTTGCTTGTGTCATAACTCAGGCAGGCTGGAACATAATCCACACTATTAGGGCCCCAGCAGTATTGGGTAGAGCACAAAGAAAGGGAAACGGGATTCTGTAGTGGCGACTGTAGGCTGAAACTGTATTGGATGAGCTAATAACAGCACAGCCCAGGAGAGTCAGGGGACAGTATCCAGATAGTTGTGACAGATGTTCAGGCCAAAAGAGATAATGTATTAAAAAATCTGACAATTTTTAGAGGAACTGCAGACATTTCTAGATGAACAACCAAGTTCTTTTTCTTTGTTTCTGATGATTTAGACTTTTAAATCTCAACCCTTTGGTTGTTTAGTAATATATTCCAAACAAATACTTCCAAAAGGAAAAGGAAGACAAACACTATATGACTGCGGCCTTAATTGAATGAATTTACTTATCCCAAACCTTTGGTTCATAAGAACATACATATTAGGGAAATGAATCAGAGGCAAGGGCCATCCTTGGGTCAAACAAGTAAAATGTAGCAGGCCCCACCCAGCAAGCTGTAACCCTGAGCCCTCCCAAACATTCTACAGTGCCAGGATCTCCTAAGGCAAGTCTCTTTTTTGACTATTCCTCACCAACTAAAGCCTCATCAATGCAGTCTCTAGTGTGTTTGGGATAGGCTCAGAAGTTGGATAGGATTTGGATTCTACACAAAGACAAATGCTTCCCTATGTAAATGCTGAGTGATTAAAAGCCTTTATGCTTCAGCAACTGTTGATTTTATACAGTGGTAAAAGTTTTTCTCCCATTTAAATTGGACCTTCCCATTTTAGATAGTATTGAGTTTTTTTGTTGAAAATTTTAAACATAATTACTGTATATACAACATTTCACTCTACCCTCTTCTTCAAGCAACTCCCACATCCCTGCTGACTCTCTTTCAAATTCATGATCTATTCTTCCTCAATTATTGTTTTACACAACAGACGTAGACACCAGCATACATAGACATATGTATAAATGAAAACAGCCTGCTGCGTCCATATGCTGTTGGTCAGATCTGGATGTGCTTAATGCTGGTCACTCCAAATCAGATAACCTATCAGGGAACTTGTCCTTGAGAAGAATGATTATCTTTCAGCAGCTATTATCATTCTAGAATTTTCATTATGTAAATCTAGGCATGGTACAGATTTTATTAAACAAACAAATCTAATGAAAATATCAAATAATTTTAATATAATGAATATCTGGGCAGATATCTTTTAAATTATTTTACCTAAAAATATTTTTTCCAAACACTTATTCATTAATTTCTTAAGCACTAAATGGTTTGAATACCTATAAAAACATCAATGGATTTCACTTAAAATTCTTGTACAAAAGAATATCTATGTATTTAAAATATGTTTATTGATTTTAAGGAAAGTGACATAGATTTTATGGATTATGGCTACCTCTTTTACCCTCCTTATAAGGAAAGTATCTAGAAGGAACGTTAGAAAGTTTTGTAATTAGGGTTTCCTGGAAAAATCCCTTTGTTAAAATATTTATTTTGTTACAAATTCATATAGATTTTACTATAACTACAATTATATCATTCCATATAAATACGGTAATATGTATCTTAAAAAGTACAAAGTCACTGAGTTTTAGGCAACGGTTACTATAATAAAGGCAAGAGGCATTTGAACAGGGAAACAAAATGACACATACACACACATGTACCTTAAAAACAGAGGCTAATTATGAAATTCCCCTCTCAAGGAACTGCATCTTTTGTTTATTTAGCTCATTTAGTTGTTCCTGAAATGCAGACAAGTTTACTCATTAGTTTTGGAATTTTGACAGTCCTTCTTCAATTTGTTTGAGTACAATTAATGTACTCCCCCAGAAAACTGCATGATGAATCAGTAATTTTGAGTAAACACTGTTTCATCCAGATGCTGTGTTAAAGTCAAAGCCGGTATTGTACAGTCTAGCCTAAAATGACATTCCTCCAGGATAGCCAATTGAACATTATTTCTGTTTTTTTTTTTTTAAATTAAGCCTAGCTTTACTTTTAAAAATACTTACTTAAAAAAAAAGCACAGCTTTTTAAAAATCAAGTATTGAACTTCTTTGAAGAGTGATGCTACTTTAGAAGACACTGGATTTTTGTCAATAGGCATAAATGGCAATATGCATTCTGCTGTCAACTCCTGAGTATTCTTTCCTAGGAATAGAAGAATTGTCTCATATCTAATTGGTTAGGCTTTCTTTCTGGGGTGCTCTCTACTGACTGCAAATCACCACCATGGTTTATAGGATTCTCTTAAAATTCATGGGCACTCCTAACTCCTTATAAAGCAGATAGTCTGATGTGGTTTCAGAAGGCAGATGATTTAGAATGATGTTTAGGTTGCATGTGTGAACTAGTTTTAACAACTTTGGTTAGTATGAAAACCAAGTTACTTAGTTTACTGATTTGTAGATAAACTTTTTAAACAGCAATGAGGAGAAGTAAATTTTTCACGAACTAAATAAACCATAGGAGCCAAATTGAGCCATTTTTTTAAGGTCACTTTTATTGTAAGCACAAATACATGCACATGAGGGCAAGGGTCAAGTATACTATGTTCTTGGAAATAGATCTTTTGTTCCCTGTATTACTCATGACTGATATAGAATGTGACATTAGTGGGTATATGTGCAAGTTTGATGATGAACAGGTAAACAAGTTACTTTCATTTTATATAATTTAACATTGGCCACAGGCATGAGTCTGGAAGCTAGGGATTGGTAGGCAAAACCACTTATCCTGAGTTCAACATTCCCAGTACCCCAAAAAAGCTAGATATGGTTGCATTATCTGTGACACAAGCAATGATGTACAGAGACAGGGAGATCATGGGAATATGCTAATTACCCAGGCTGGCTGACGTGGCAAGACCCAGGTCTAAGGGACTATGGTAGTAAAGAGCATCAGAGGAAGACAATCTACACGCTCCTCTCTCAACATGAGCACACACAAGTACCGCATACACATCTACCACACACACACATGTACTACACACACACGTACCACACACAGAGACCACATGGGGCAGGACATATATACTGAGGGACTTGGAGAGAGGCAGGAAAATGCAAGAAAAAAATTCCTGATTGAATTTTTTATGCTGTCTCAAGCTCTGAGACATTGTCAACCCACATTCCTCTATCACAGCCTGCTCCTATGTTTGAAATAGGTTTTCCTCTTGTGTTTCTTTTTTGTTGTTGTTGTTGTTTTCTGTTTTAAATTTTTTAAATTAATTTTTTATTGGATATTTTATTTACATTTCAGATGTTATCCCCTTTCCCCATTTGTCCCTCACCCAGGATCCCCCATCCCATCTCCCCTCCTCCTGCTTCTATGAGGATGTGCCCCCACCCACCCACCCACTCTCACCTCCCTGCCCTTGAATTCACCCACTCTGGGGCATTCTGCCTTCATGGGACCAAGGACTTCCTCTCCTACCTATGCCCAAGGAGGCCCTCCTTCCCTACGAATACAGCTGGAGCCATGAGTCCCTCCCTATGTGCTCCCAAGCTGGTGGTTTATACACTGGGAGCTCTGGTGTTTCTTAAAATGTGGATATAGAATGAACATTCCTTATATCTGATTGATGAAACTAGGATATCAGAAACTTTTATAAATTCAAAAGTTTATGGAAAAGATTAAAAAATTAAACCAATGCAATGTTTTGCTTTGTTTTGTTTTGCAAGATATACTCTTGATCCAACTTTTTCCCATGCTA
Organism: Grammomys surdaster; assembly: GCF_004785775.1. NCBI lineage: Eukaryota > Metazoa > Chordata > Mammalia > Rodentia > Muridae > Grammomys > Grammomys surdaster. The sequence continues at coordinate 3,032,034 of NW_021604577.1, forward strand.
AGGTACCAGCTTCTTACCTGAGAGTTCCTGGTCTTACTAGACTTTTAAAAAGCTGTTAGGTACTAAAAAACTTGTTATTCTCACAGTTTTATAAATTTTGCTTTCATTTGGATTATAGTCTTTTATATTCCATGATACAGATTTTCTTCCTAACCACCACAGTTTGGATTTTTTTTTCAGAAGAGAAAATATTTTAGAGTGAGTCCCCAATCTTCAGGAGTAGAGTAGGTTTTGACTCTGTGCTGTAGAGGATAGAAATACTCCCAAGATGTAGCATTCTCCACCCAGGAAACTGCCAACATAGAGTAGAATTTGTGTACATTCCTGTCAGTTCATCTATCACCAAGTAGGCTTTCCTTATTGTGGAATGAGGATAATTTCCAAATCAATAATAATAATAATGATGATCTATGGATTATTGCTTGAATTAAAGACAGCAAACTGCCAAATACCTCGCAGACAATAAATATCTCAGACGATCATTTAAAATGAGAAAAGTAATGTAACCTGCTAATTGGTTTATTGATTTCTATTGACAAAATGGTCTTAGCAGTATAGTGTAATTTGGGACATTTACTGGGCATATACCATGTCCCAGGCACTTTCTATTTTATACTCATATTATCATCCCAATAATTCTATGAAGTTGAGATTCATGATTTTCACCTCACTGATGAAAGCAGCTAAAGAGATATAACTTAAAATTTTTTCGATATGAAGAAGAGAAATTCAAAATGAGTCAACCTCCCTCTTTTATGGTCATCCTAGATGATGTCATTTTAGAGGATTCATATTTACGACTCTTGTAATTTGGAAAAGCGGCACATTAAAGTTCAGGTTTATAAACTGCTTAGAATTCTTACTGGTTTTTCAAACTTGGGGCCCTCGTGCCTCAGCCTCTTGATTTCAAGGATTACGGTTGGATGTTCCCATGCCTGGTTGAAAGTGCATGGCATTCTAATACATGGAAGTGAAACTCTGACAAGAGCCTGTCTAACCTGGAACATTCAGTAAGGGATACTTAAGAAATGAGAAACTATGAGCAGGTTTGTGTTGCCTAGTGCTGTTGTGTACAGCAAAGTGGAGAGGTAATGACTTATAAACTCTAATATTTGTATTGCACCATGTTGAGTCTTAAATGTCAGTGGCTGGGGGTTATGTTTGATTTAGTGAGCAACAGATCTTCCTAGCCTGAACTGCACGGGACTTCCTTTGACAGAACTGACTGTGTATCTAGAGTTGGGGCATAAGCTAAGCTCAGTAGCCTAGGCCACTGAGAGTGATAAGTGAGCCTACTTACCTGAATTCAGCTAGAGAGACATTACAGCTGCAGCTCATGCATGTGCAGAAGTCTCTCAATTGGAGGAACTGAGAGAACTTGAGGCCTTAAGTTGAAAAACATTGAGACATAAGATATCCAATGTTTTGATCATGGCAGGTGATTTTTTAGGTTGCTGTCTTTCAAGAACTGCTTTTCTTTTCTTCAACTGGAGAGTATGAGGCTTACACGTGGGTATATAAAGGAATGTAAATGATGGAGCAGTGTTTGCAGGAAAATCAGTATGATCCAAGCATGTTTGGTAGGAACCTGACCTTCTTTATCCAGCTGAATTATTACACAGGTTGAGAAGAGATGGGCTCTCATTTTCCTAGGCTTACTGTTTCTTCTTGCAATGTAGAAGCCACTTTTAAAATTCTTTAAAAATATTACTTTGATGAATTGTCAGATGGCTTCTGAGGATCTAGGGTGACTCTAACTTTGTACATGACCACCATGTGTCAACACTAAGTATGGTGCATCATGTCCTCAAGAGACATGTGGATCAGAATAAAATGCTCTGTCTTTCCCAACAATCTTTCATACTTATCTATAGACTCTCTGCACCATCACACTCTGAGCCTCTTGAACATGAGCCACTAATGATGGAGAATGATTTAGCATTGATGAAGATAAGTAAGGAAAAGGTCAAATCTTATGGTCTCTAATTCTAGTGCTTCTATTAGGTTGTTGACTGTACTTTAAAAGATCAGAACACCATTGACTTCCATCTATTTATTGAATGAAAACCCAAAGGCTTGACCATCAATTTTTATTTCAGTCAGTGGGATTGCACACAAAATATCAAGCCAGTTTCTTGGCTTGTACTTTGAGCTAAATGTTCTGTGCTATCAATCTCCTTCTCGATAACTTTTACAGAAGAGTTTAATGCTCACAATGTGTTGTCTTTTGCTTTGTTTGATCTATCTATCTATCTATCTATCTATCTATCTATCTATCTATATCTATAGATATATATATATATATAGATAGGTTGATATAGATTGATATAGATGATATAGATACAGATATAGATGATATAGAGATATAGATATATAAATATAGATAGATATAGATATAGATAGATAGATATAGATATAGATATAGATATAGATATAGATATAGATATAGATATAGATATAGATGATATAGATAGATATAGATATGGATATGGATATGGATATGGATATGGATATAGATGATATAGATGATAGATATAGATATAGATATATAGAAAACAAGGCTGTCATCAGTTATGTGTTTTACCTGTGGCTGAATCTCATGCCTCTGCTAGCCACTTGCTTAAATTCTTTCCTCCATCACCGTGTTTGGCCTCAATACTTGTTTATAACTGAGTTAAAGTTAAACACATTTAGTTGTGTAGATTGGACTTGAGTCTGTAACCTCTCTGAGGGAAAATCAGAGAAGAGAATATGAATGAAAATATTAGGAAGGCATAATAGTGAAATGGGAGTTAGCATAGCAGTGTTTGTCAGATAACTTTTGATCTCCATCTTCACATGAATAAGAAAAAGGAATTGAAGGAACAATTGTTACATCCACTTGAAATGTTAACTTCTAGGACTGTATTTGAAGGTAGGAATGTTGTAGGGATGGGAGGATTAGTATCAAAAGTGTAAGGTCTCAAGGGCTCAATTCTACATGAAATAAGGAACCAATGTATTTCCTCCAAGAGCTAGAAAATTGAATGAGCTCATTATCAAAACACCCAGTGTTAAAAGTAATCTTTTCTTATGAGTATGTTTAAGAAACAAATGTTCTGTAAAACTATCCATAATCAAATTAGCCTGCTTCTTGGGAACTTTCCCGAAGAATGGATAGCACACCAGTTATCTGGCAAACTGGCAGGTGCACATTGTAATCATTTGGAAATGTGTAAATCTAATATGTCAAGACCGGTTGTAGGAGGCAAATTAATTTTTCACTGTTTTTGTATATTTTTTGAGGGTATTTTCATCCTTCCCCAAAAGTATAGTCCGAAGCACACAAGAATTTTAAAAACTAAATTCCAATTCTTCTCTTGCTCCTCATCACTTCTTCTTCCCCTCATCCCTCTAATCCTCTCCCTCTGCCCCCATCATCCTCTCCTCTTCCTTCTCCTGTTCCTTCTCCTGCTACTCCTCCTCCTGCTCCTCCTCCTCCCCCCTTTTTTAACAGAAGATTTTTCCATTCCCACCTTTGTTTCTCAGTGGAATGAAATACAAGCTACTAGTTGTGTGATATGCCCATCATCAGACAGTCAGATGGCAGGCTGCAGGCCGCAATTCAGAGAAAAGAACACAGACAAATCAATACCACCTGTAATGGAACTCACCCGACACAAACCAGCACACAAGCATCTAAAAGACTGGTGCTCTTCCATAATGGAGAGTGATTTCAGTGCCTGAAGAGTCAGCAAAGATAAATGGATTTCTTAAATGATAACAGAAAAAAAAATAGGAGGAAAGGCTAAAGCAACAAAGCTGAAAGTAAGGTATATAAATTGAGTATTTCTATCTTTCTATTTTCATCCTTTAAAACAACAAGTAAGCTGTTCAGCTTTTCTTTCATGTGTGGCTTTGTTGTTAGGAAAATGAAGCATATTAAAATAGTATCTCCGTTGTTAATAAATATTTGTTGAACATCAAATATGTAGAAAACACTGACAGAACCTAGAAAAAATAATAGCAATGTATGACATCTTTTATCCTTATACAATACCCAAGTAAACTATAATGTGAACAGTCTTTGAATGATTCTGAGTAGATGGAGAACACATCACTATAGAGTGAGAAAATACAGATGAATTAGATATGAATTGGTCCTCAGATAACATATATTCTAGCAATATAGCTTTACATATGTATATGTATACATACAATATACATTCAGCAATAATAATGTTATGAAATCATTTGATAGAGAGATACTAACTTAAAAAGTAATTACAAGTCAATTTTCTCTTGTGTTCCAAGCTATACACTACCACATGTAAATGCATTCATACATGCAGAATAGACAAGTTTCAAAATATAAAATTATGAGATAAAGGTGACATTCTACTTTTACTTTTCTGTATTTCACAAGAACTTTCAAACATTTGATTGGAATTTGAGACATTGAACCTTAAACTTTAAAATGAGGCTGGAAAGTTGGTTCAGTGATTAACAGCAAATCCTTTTTTTTTTTTTTTTTTTTGCCAAGGACCAAAGTTTAGTCCCAGTATTCATGTTAGATGGCTCAGAATCATTTGTCACTCCAGCTGCAGTGAATCTGATTTCTGACTTCAGCAAAAACCTGTATTCTTTAAGCATACCTATAAACAGACATAAACACACACATAATAAAATCAATGCAAAATAATTTTAATTTACATTCTCAGAACTCATGTATTTAAATATTAGAGCTATTATTTATCAAATAATATTTATCAAATAATAATATTTATTGTCTTGTTGGAGTTCTATAGAACAGATCATAATTTAATTTTCAATTTTTAAGATACTGTTTGATTTCATCATTGGAATTTCAAAGTGATTGTCAGTTAGGTATTCTGTACCCAAATCCTTTTTATTGATACTTGGGAACAAAAACAAGCAAACAAACAAACAAACAAAAGCAGAAGAAACCAATGCATGCTATTCTTTGCTATGGTTAAGCTTGTATTAGGTTATGATGATCAAACCATGTTGAGGTGGCGGCTGTAGTCAACGGTTGCAAGCAAAGTGGTAAAGTGGCATAGAGCATTCTGAGAGAATTCAGACTTCATATGTTATAAAATGTGGCTTCTAGGGAAGTATTATTTAAGAGGTTGGCATTTGAATAAAAATCTTTGAGAAGTGAGGGAGTCAGCCAAGAGCCACCTGAGAAAGGCAATTCAAAAGTGTAAAGACCTGAGGCAATAGCTTGCACAGTGAATAGACGTAAGAAAAGGGAACAAATGACCTTGTTCAAAAGTCAAGGTTAGAAATGTTAAGATTTAGTGCAGTGTAAGCCCTTGTACAAATCTGACTGTCACCTTAGATTACAATGAAGACATGGGCAGATGGGTCAGTGAGGAATCTGATTTCTAATCTCTAGAACCCAGTGTAAAAGGAAAATTAAGAGGAGTCACATCTGAAGAGGGAAGAAGTTTCAAGTGTTGTTCTTGAAATACTGTACCATAAGGACAACAGATCAACTATGTTCATAGCAGCTGTATTCATAATACCCATGAAATGGAAACAACTGAGATGTCCCTCAACAGAAGAATGGCTAAAGAAAGTATGTACATTTACACTACTTCTCAGCTATTTAAAATAAGGACAGCCTGAAGTTTTAAGGCAAATAAATGGAACTAGAAAATTACATCCTGAGTGAGGTAACCCAAATCCAGAAAAACACACATGGCCTGTACTCACTTATAAGTGGTTATTAGCCATCAAGTATGGGGTAACCATACTATAATCCACCTACCCAAACAAGCTAAGTAACAAGGATCGCTCCAAGGAGGATGCTTAAGTCTCACTCAAAAAAGAAAAATAAAATAGACACCTTAAATAGATGGAGGAAGGACAGTGAGTAGCAGGGGATGGGGAGGAACCAGGGTGTAGATCAAATATAGAAAAGAGAAGAGAAATTGGTGAGCAACAGCCTTGGGAATAAGAAGACTCCCTGAAGTCTTTTGGTGGTGTCCGTAGCTGAGACTTCTAGCAGTGGGTGATACAGAACATAAAGAGGCCACCTCCTGTAGTCAGGCAGGACTTTCAGTGGCTGGAGCGTACATCAACCCACCCACAAAACCTTAAATCCAAAATGGTTCCTGCCTACAAGATGTGTAGGGATAAAGATGGATCAAAGATTGAGGGAACGGCCAACCAATGACTGGCCCAACTTGAGACCCATCCCATGGAAGAGAGTCAACCCCTGTCACTATTCATGGTATTCTTCTGTGCTTGCAGAGAGAAGCCTAGCATAACTGTCTTCTGAGAGGGTTCATCCAGCAGCTGATGGAAACAGACACAGAGACCTATAACTATACAAAACGCAGAGTTCAAGGAGTCTTATAGAAGCATTGGGAGAAAAAGTGAGGGAGTTGGAGGGATCAAGAACACCACAAGAAGACCTATGGAGTGTGCCACCTCTGCTGGGCTGAAAGAGACTTTCTTATTGAGAGGCCGATGCAAATTCCATTCCTTTTGTAAATACTACTTTTGTTGTTATGCTAGGATTGTTTCTCCCCTTTCTGTCATATATATTTATATGTAATATATATCATATATAAATATATATATTTATATATAATATATATCATATATATTTTTATATATAATATATATCATATACATATATATGATATATATATTTCTCTCTTGTTTGTTTTTTTTTTCAAAGCAGTCAAGATAGGAGATGATAGTGAAGGATAAGCAGAGTTGCCTGTACCACCTTCTAACAATTCTATGGATAGTTTAGAAACTTCTTTTAGAAATATGCTTACAGGAGCTGGAGAGATGGCTTGGTGGTTAAGAGCATTTGCAGAGGATGGGGATAAGATCCACAGCCCCCACCCAGGGGCTCACATGGATCTGATGTTGCCTTTTGATCTCTGCAGGCAGTAGCAACCCCATATGTGCTGCACATGAGTGTGTCCAGGCCAAACAGCCACACGTAAAATAAAATGAATTATTATGCTTGAATATTTTGAAGTTTTTGATTTGCTTTCTAACACATCAAAGGATAGATATGAATATTTTAAAAATCTTCGGAGAGTTATCTGTAGGTGTTTATCCAATATTTTGCTGAGAAGTAAGAGTCAGTAAAACTATGGTAATGTCTGATTATGAAGAGACCTCTTCTTAAAGGATTTATATGATTGAGAGTAATGTTAAAGTAGTACACTAGAGACACATTTGGTTAAATTAAGAAAGACCCAGATGCAGCATGGAGACTCAGAGCAGAAACATGAACACATAAAGGTGTGAGGAAAAGCAGGAATGTCAAGACATTCATCCTGAATGCAGCTACATCTAGGAGAAATGTTTCAATAGAACAGAAAAGCATAGAAAGCAAATGTGTTTATCCCCAGGCAAAAAGCAAGCACAGTGTTTTCTGATGTGGTAATCAGAAATCGCTGTAATAAGTTAAAGGCTGGCATGTGATAAAGGTGAAAAGAAAACCAGCTACATAAGCAGTCTAAAGGAATGGCTATTTTCCCTATCACCTTTAATACCCATAGCAGGGATTAAAATCTTGGACATACCGGGTAAGTGCTTTACCACTATATCCCCCAGCATTTTTATTATGTTTTATTTTTGAGACAGTCTTCTCAGCTTAGTCAGTTTGCCATTAGCTCAACTGTAGGCCAGAAAGGCCTTTAACTTCCTTCTGATCTGCCTGCATTTCTTATCTGATCCTTTGTAGTGGTTAGGTTTACAAGCCTGTGCCATCATTGTAATATTCAAAGTACACTTCAAGTGATGTTTGTTTGGAGGATTTTTTTAGATGTATTCATTTCATGTGTTTTTGCCCCTAAATGGTTGTGTACATGAATTCCTAAAGCCTATAGAAGTGAGAAATGGGTATCAGACTTTTTGCAGCTGTAGTTGTAGATGGTTGTTATCTACCATATGGATGCTGGGAATTGAATTTAGGTCTTTTGCAAGAGCAACAAGTAAGGACCTAAAGGACTTTTTTTTTTTAAATCAGAAACAAGTATCACTTCCAGATGCTAGAAGATTTTTAAACTGTAGTTTTAGTATAGTTTGGATGATATTATGTTGTGCCTCGTTTATAAGACTATAACTTTGGGCATTAAAAAATGTGCTTTAAAATCAAATAATGTTTATCACTTCAACAAATACATTAGAGTTTATTAGAATAGATGAGATAAACAGGTGAGACTCATTCCATGGCTAGAAAGTATTCAGGTTGATTTGCTTCCTCCATTTGTCAGTCGGATCTGGTTAGCATAATAGCCACAGTTCAGCTTGAGTTGTCAAAATGTCAGAAGGAGATATTGAGGCTTCCGTTATGTGTAGCATAAGCCTGTATATGAACTGTAAATTCAACAAGGGACTATTTTCTTCATATGCTATCTGGTTATCAAAAATGAGATTACCCCAGACAGAATTTGATATAATTTGTAACAGAGACAAAACTGTTGTTCCTTTTGGCAATGTTCATGTTATTCCAGGACTTTTTATTTACTGCTCAATGCAGGGCAGTGTCTGCTTACAAAACTACAGTCCCATGAAGAATATAGAGAGGTGCAAACTTGTTCTCAATTTGTTTCAGAATAGTGACATTAAAAGGGAAAAAGAAACCCAGTGAATGAATTCTATATTGACTTAGGAGACAACTGAGAATTGCAGTGATTGTGTTTCTCCTCCAGCAACGTCTGTTCTGATGGTTTGTTTACAGCTGCAGTACATACCGATTTAAGTCTTGTGCACACTCCTTGCAGCTTAAGTGGCTTGGTAGTGGATTTCTATTCAGAGAGCATGATTTTGTATTCTAGATGCTACTGATTTGAAGACTATTAGCATATAGTGGTAGTTCCACAAACACACTGTACTCATATTTAAAATCATAGACATGGGGGAACAGAAATAATCCTAATCACAAAGAATTTCTTAGTAAAGGAAAAACACTGTATACTCTTGAATCTTTGACGTGCAGTAGTCTCAGGAACATTTGATAAAATCAGCATTACCAGCGCATGGATGAGAGAGAGAGAGAGAGAGAGAGAGAGAGAGAGAGAGAGAGAGAGAGAGAG
>NW_021604577.1:3041114-3044142 GCF_004785775.1 Grammomys surdaster
GAGAGAGAGAGAGAGAGAGAGAGAGAGAGAGAGAGAGAGAGAGAGAGTCATTATTTATAGAATGAAAGGTGCAAGGATGGGAAAGGAACTGGTGAACAGTTGTGAGTTCCAGGTGGAACGTCTTGAGATTATAAGGAAGACTTAGAAGCAGCAGCACAGGGCAAGAAACTCAAAATTGTTGGGAAATTCACTTGTTCTCTTACAAGGTCAGAAATAGATTGAAAAGAGCAGCTGTAAGTCAGTTTCAGCTTCTTCAACAAAATGCCACAGAGTGATTTAAACAATAGACACTTTTATTTTCCCTCAATCCTGGAGGTCAGAAGTCAGTTGGGGAATCGGCATGGCCAGTCTCTAGAAGAGTATTCTTGAAGGGCTGTAGACAGCTGCTATCTGGCTATATGCTCATGTAAACTTTCCTACACTTGTGTGGTACAGACAGAGGAGTTGAAGTAAAGACAGGGAGACCATTATGAAGGGAGAAAGAGAAAGGGAGAACACTAATTCTTTACTGTCTCTGCTCAGAACAAAGCCAATCCTATCCTGTCAGAGCTTCAAAATCTAATTTGCACTGTGCAACCACAGTTGGACCCTTGCATAGGCCATATCTGTGAGTGTCTCAGTGTCTTCCAATATGTGAATTTGGTGGAAGGGGTACAGCTCACTCCAAAAAAGTAGCTAAAGCCCAGGTGTGAGAGAATCATGATTTAAGTGTAAAAGAAAGCAATTTATAGTCCTGAATGATGAGAGCTAAAGAAAGCTGGTGTTGTCTGGGTTTTAAAGAATCATCCCGAGAGAATTTTTCCAGACTGGGAAAATTCAAGGACCTCCAAATAAATATATTCTTTCATTTAACAGCAAACAAACACAAGGTCACAAGGGTCAGCTGTACAGAAAGGACTAGGGTGAATGTGATTTATGACATCACTTGTCTCTAGTAGTCCTTTTCCCCTACTCCATAGTAGTATTAAAGCTATTGACTTTCTGAAACCAGCATCTATAGTTTAGTGTGCATTGGCCACTATTGAGAGAAAAATCTATTTGGAATCCTCTATAAAGATCCATCCCATTGAACAGCAAGGATTTAATGTACCTACCATATACCTGAGTATGCTCCAGCCATAACTGATTTTTGTTATTTAATCTGACTCAGATCATGGAGTGAAAAGCGCCCTCTCACTAATGAGTTTATATGAAACAAAACATACACCACACACATACACACACACACACACACACACACACACACACACCCTACACAAATCAACAGCAACCAAAAAAATTTTAAAAACCCAAACCTTCAACTACAGTTGTGTACACAGAACTGTCTGAAGTGCTGATATTTGTGCCAAGGAGGATGAAAGAAACCTTACATATCCAGTAAACTACTGGACATAACGCCTCTGTCATATTGCCAGGGACTGAGCAGCTCGAGCCATATAAAGGGCCAGCAAGCAATCTGGATAGGAGTACTGCAAGCCTTAATTTCTTATCTCATGCTGATCTTGAAACTTTGCAGAAACACGAACTAAATACGAAGATAAATTTTTGAAACCGTGAAGTTTTGAAAGCAGGCCTCTAACACATGAAAATGGTCCTCTTCAAAGGATGAGGAACTGGTTTAAAGCTACTAAGAAATTTCTTTCTAGCTATTTGTTGCTCATTAGGATAATAAAATAGAGACTCCACTAGCTGTACACAATAAAGAATATCCATGGTTAGGTATTCTAGGGATCCATTAAGCAAAAACATTGACAACTGAGATAGAAAATGTGAGTTCTTAAATTGTCCAGTTGTCAACTTAAAAATAGCAATCTGCAAAAGAGCAGAAAAGCATATCCTCTAAGTTCTAAAGCTGATGGAGAGAATCTTCCCCTGAGGAAGCTAAAATGGTGTGCTCACAAGTCTAAGACCATATTATTTGTTAAAAATTCACTCATCAAACTAAAAGACATTTTGCTTAATAAACACATTGGAAGTATAGAGATAATTTTGTAAGAGTTACTTATCTTGTGGTTGTGACTAAATGTCCAACAGGGGTAGTTTAAGGAGGAAGGAATTTATTTTGCTCACAGATCAAGGGTGCAGTCCTTATGACAGTGAGGTCCGGGGAAGCAGGAATTTGAGGCATCTGGTCACATTATATCTTCATCAATGAAGTCTGCCATTGCTATTTCTTCTTTTTATATTCAGTCTGATACCCAAGACATATGTGGTGCTGCTTGCATGTAGGGTGTATATCCCCATGCTATTAATATAATTTGGAAAACTCATCACACACAAGCCCACAGGTTTGTTTTTGTGATGATGCTAAATTTACCACCACACTGTATCACATAGAAGGGGATCTCAATATATATAACTTTATTTTATTTTGCATATATAAGTGTTTTGCTTGCATTTATGCCCATGTTCTACGTACATGACTGATGCCTGTGAAGGCCTGAAGAGGGTATCAGATGCCTAAAATTGGAGTCACAGTTAGCTGCCATGAGGATCTCAGTCCTCGGCAAGAGAAACAAGTACTTGTAACCCCAAAGCCATCTCTTCAGCTCCTAAATACAACTTTTAATATACAGTAAGAATTTTTGAATTGAAAGTGTAATAGCTAAGATGAAAACATTAATAAAGTACCTCAATAGATTTGAACTGGCACAGGAAATAACACACATATTAAAATGCAGGTGAGGTGAGATTTTTTTTTGCAGTCTGGGAAGAACAGAAAGGGAAACGTGAACTAGTGGAGCTTCAGAAGCCTGTCAGGTGAGACATCTTCAGCTATCCCAAAATACATGGATTGGAAGTGTCAGAGGAGGCTCAAAGGAGAGCGGACACAAAGACACACATTGCGAATATTTGAAGAAAAGATCCACATGTCAGATTTGATGAAAAATCGTAATCTGTATATCCAAACAACTGTGATCTCTGTCTGAGCACAGCACAGCCATACTATCATACATACATACATATATATATATATATATATATATATATATATATATATATATATGTATGTATACACACCACACAC